>NW_010270065.1:0-83755 GCF_000690775.1 Eurypyga helias | reverse complement strand
GCGGGGGTCTTGCCCCGACACTGCGATGAGATGAGCAGCCACCCTTCCTCTCCCTGAGCTACAGACCCTACTCCTCCAAGCAGAGCTGCTCCCAGGGGCTCTGGGGGCACCCGGTCAGGCCAGCAAAGCAGCCTGTGCTGGGACTGGGTCTCCTGACCCCTCCCCAAAAGAGCAAAGGAGAAGGGACCTCTCTTGACTAAAGATCCGTGCTGGCACAGCTGAGCCTGTGGAAAAAAACTCTCTCAAAAAGCACTGTACACCGCAGCTAAGTCACGGAGCAGGACCGAAGCCTTGTGCTCAGGGATTAGTGCGGCGTCCAGATGTGACCACGGTTTTCTCGTGCAGTTACAAGTACTGATGTGCTCTGCACAGGTCCCACCAATACCCGACTTTCTATCTGTTAGTTAAATACGGTTTCCAAGCTTGACCAAGCCTGTTGATGATATTAAATAAGACCGTTTCTTTGAAAGAGCTACTGGGCAAGCAAATGGATTTTTCCCCCCCACCACCACACTTATCCAAATTACTTTAATCTGCTTTTTTTGTTGTTTTTGTTTTTTTTTTTCCTTGAGAAGTAAAATAACAGCCTTGCCGATTACTCTTTGCTAAGGTACCCGATTGTGGTGACATTGAGGCTGACCTTGGAGTCACCTCCCCCGCTGCCGCACTCTCCTTTGTCGTACCACCATTTGTTTTTCAATTTGTCCAAGAGGCCTTGCTCATTCAGTTTTAATACTGCCAGGTTAACAGCATTTCTTGAAACGATAAAACATAACTTGTAAGAAAAAATGCACAAATGCTTAGGAAATCGTAACGTATAAAAAAAGGAGCACAAGAGGACAAATTGGCTAAAATTTCACAGAACGTGGAGCTATCAAAATGTCTGTACAGCAAATACAGGGTTAAATATTGGAAGGTGGCATGGAGGATAACATTTGCTCAAAACTGAAGTGTGCGGGATGGGGAAATCGTCTTTGAGAAAAAAAGTAACAAGAACACCACATCATGCAGTTAACATTCGTCACATATGGCAGGTTAACTCGGCTTTTACCATTTAAATTGAAAAAGCCATTGAACTGTAAAATTAAAACAGCAACAAACAATCAGAAAGGACAACACGAAGAGAACACTAAAAAATGGATGCATTAAATAAACGAAACCATAATTTACCGTCTTATTTAACTCCATGGAATATTGAAGATTTTAAACTTTAAAGTTACCTCAAAATCCACAAGAAAGAAAATGACAACACAATACATCAGGGTAGGTGGAATACTATAACAACATGGATATTGTTATATTATTCCACCCACCTTAATGCTGAGCCTTTGGGGGTTGCTACACCATAGCCCTTGGAATCCAGGTTGCCGCCGACTTTCATGGTGTCGCAGGGCTTGCGCTGCTCGATGTACTCGTTCATCGTCGACTCCAGCAGGAAGGCGAACTTCCCCTTCGACTTCCGCACCCTCGCCACCCCGTCCGCCGTCGTTTTGGTGAACACCGACGGCTCGGCCGACTTCATGTACGACCACATTTTCTCGTAGACGGCTATTTTTGACCTCTGTGAGAGACGACAGGAGGGAAACGAAGAGCCACGTCAGCAAGGGCGCAGAGCTGAGCTCCTGGGGCTCAGTTGGCTTAGCGGTATAATTAACACCCTGCAGCTGATTAAGGCTAACAAATACAAAAGCTAAGGTAGCTCGGAGAGAGATACACTGCCCCCCGAACAATGACCAAACCATAAAATAACTGGGGAGGGGGAAACACACCTCAGACATCTATTCTCCTAATTCCCATGTAATCGGCACCCTGGCAGTCAGCGTGAGAAACGGCGCGTGCCCGTCCCGGCCCCGCAGTTCCTGCTCTGCGGCGGGTTTATCCGCCCCCGTGCTGCTCTCCTACTGAATCGGAGGGAGGATGTTAAATCCCAGCTCATCCATCATGGCCAACGGATGCGCAAGAAGCCTCTCCTCTTTGCACAAATCCCCGGCACTGGGGTTTCTGTGCGGACTCGCAGCTGGGAAACGCTGACACTTGCTTATTACCAGCTCCCAGCAAGGCAGGAATCCCCTTCCCACAGTGGCGATGGCAGGGCTATGACATGGGAGACCAGGCCGGCTCTAGTGGCTTCTAACAGTGATGCTCACATGAGGCTTATAAAGAGTAATTACAAATGAATTGATAGTCAAACTTTCAAAATTCAGTTTCACATTTTCCTCAAAGACAGCAAACACAAATATTAGCAATATGCTGAAAAACTGCTGGTTAACTGCTCGCATGTCATGTATAATAGATATTTTTTTCCCATTTTTCTCATTTTGAGACTGAGCCAATCCTAACAGCCGCTAGCTCAGCATACAGGTTTTGTAAACCTGGAAACGTTGAGAAATGTGTTACTTCCCTTTCTCCCTCTTTCTCACCAGTAACATTTAAACCACCCTCAGATTTTAAAGCCCCCTCCAAAGTCTTAAGCATTCATACCCTGGACTTCTGGTTAAACTTCCCTGCTCGGTCGACAGAAGGCAGTAATGCCAACCGTATTTCTCTAAAGTCTAGAAATCCAGAGGATTTATATAAAGCCTTTCGGACCAAGCTGCGGGTATCTTGAATTTATGCCTCCTACTCCTTGCCAGTTTCCTGTCCACAGCTTCCCTTGCAGAATGGGAATGAGGCAAGCAGTAGCTAAATCTAGTTCAATTCTAACAAAGTTGTGTCAGAAGACTGTTAATGTCCATCAGCTTGATGATTGAGACATGCTTCCCCCTCATTCAGGACAATTTAATGTGTTTTGAATAACGTAATGCTTAACAACCAGCCTCCCAAGCATTTCACAGGGACTAAGCCCTGCTTCACTGTTCTTCAGATCAACATGCTCCCCTAGTATTGCTGCGACGGATGGAGAGGAGCATAGAGGGCAAGATTTTATTTTAATTATCCTTCCTGACGAGCTGAAAAACAACTGAATATGCAAACCAATTAAAATCAGCCCAAATTACAATAGGAAATCAGAGAGACAACAGTACAGTGCAGCTTTGTTAGGAGCTGCATGGGTGGTGGTTGGGGGCTGAAAAAAAAGCAAGAGGGATTAAAACTGCCAGTGTTTCTTGGCTGAAGATGGGCTGCACGGCTTCGCTTGTCCAGCATCAGGAGTGAAGAAGCGGTGGGAGGAAGGGGAACATGAGTGGGGCCTGAAGCGGTCCTCACACAGGTAAAAGAAGGAATTGGGATTTGTCTGACGTCTGCTGCAACAGCAAACACTGAATATCCCGAGATGAGGATGGCGGCTCTGAAGCCGTGGGGGACACGTGGCAGCCCAGCTTCTGTCACGGTGTGTGTGCTCGCTGCCCTGTGCTGGCACCGCACGGCACTGCCTCTGCCAGCCCAACTGGGTTTGGACAGGGCAGCTCCAAGCCCCAGCCGACAGCGGGATGGCGGGTCCTGCCCGAGCAGAGACATAGCACTGCAGCCCTTGGTCAGGCACACACAGACCTGCACGCTCCGAGCACACTCACCTGGGTCCCTTGCTTTTCCAACAACCCCCCCAATACACGTGGATATTTTCACACCTCCGTCCCTGCCGGGAGCTGCCCAGGGCACAGCCCTGCTCCCAGGCACCTGCCAGAGGGCTGTGGGGATCCCAGGGCTACCAGAGGTGCTGGGAAGGGGTGGCTGTCACCGGCTCATCCTTGTGCCCTGCTGGCAGCAGAGCCCATGCGATAGCTGCGTGGGCAGTACGGCAGCGCAGGAAGCACACACCACAGCCGAAGGCACGGCACTCCCAAAGCCAACCTGCTCCTCCCGTGCAGCTCCCTCATGCAGAGAGACAACAGAAACAGCCTGGCTGGCCAACAGAGAGACTGCGTGAGCACTGTCAAGGTGCTCGTCCTTACAACCTGTAACTTCTTCTAACATAAATACTACAAATGCACCTGCCCATTTGTATTTGCAAACCAGCATCTAAGGGACAAAAGGAAGGTAAACATACAGCTCTACTCTTTCTCTTTGTATCTCTCAGCAAGCTAAAGCGGTTCGCCTTCAAAAATTGTGCATGCACTCTGTCTGCTTCTGCTTGTTTTCCTCTGCAGAGCGTGCCTTTAATGACACAGATAAACCAGAATTCCTCCTCCTTTTCATCTTCTAACTTGCACTTTAATATCTGTCTCTAATAAGTTCTTTCATACTCTTTCCAGCTGGCCTGACTACCTAAAAGCAATTGCCAATACATCTGTGCATTGTTAATAACAACAGTTATCTGATGAGCGCCAACAGCACGCCCAGGGCTGCCAATGGTCCAAACAAAGCACGTTGCCTGCTCCAAGGGCAAAGGGTGAATATCATCATTCATGCTTCAAAAAACCAAATTCCATGACTCAAAACTGGATGTCTTTTCAACTTTAACGAACACCATAAGCTTTATAGCTTGCTCCCTTCATTTGTCTCTTTTGGATGACGTCGTTAATACAAATCAGTGCGCTTCTATGCGATCATTGCCCCCCTCTTCTTCACCCAAGGGGGATTTCCATACTATCTCGCTATTATCAAATTGACTGAAGGAGTACAGTGCTCTGATCTAGTACAAGTAGACAAAAATGCAAGCTAAAAATGAACACAGCAGGTATTGACTGGGAAAAGTTAAAATAAAACGCAACAGGCACGTGTTGGCTTCGGAGCTGTCAGAGCCTGGCTGGGGGAGTGTGGGTGAAGATCCGAGGATGTGCCAGGAGTGGGGATGAGAGAGGTGACGGGCTCCGGCCACTGCGTCCTGCTTGGCCAGTGCTGCTCCTTGCAGGCATTCCTCTAAATTCAGCGTGAGGGCAAAATAACGATTCAGGATGAGGCTTTTCAGGGAAAGGGACAGTGGCACCAGAGAAGCTGACACCTGCCAACCTGCTCAGAAGTGCTCAAGGGTGTCTTCTGCCCCAGCAGCCGTATTTTACACCTGCTCAATAGCATGAAACAACCAGTTGACCAAGCTGACCAAAGACATGAGATGAGATGAAACACGGTATTCTGAGAAAATGTCTTCCTTTTTCCAATTTTCCAATTGCCTCAAAAACAAAAATCCAGAAGACCCTCCAAGACTTTCAGAAAAGAAAAATTTCTTTCCTTTCTAACTGTAAAATGCAAATCCTGTGGTGAGAGAACATTTTCACCCATCAGACGTTCACGCCGCCCCTGCCAGCGCCTGCGTGCCCCCCCGAGTCTGACACCTGCGAGAGGGGCCAGACAGCAGGAGCAACCGTGGAGGAAGGATTTACACTCCAAAATAAGGTAAGGTCTGACAGATCTGCACTGCTGCTAGAGTTCAGCGGCAGTAAAACATTCTCCCTCTCATTAAAGTGTTACTTTTAAAGAGATACTAAGAAAAAAAGCTTAAAAGCAAAGATTTAAACCAATTCAAAGCCCATGACTGCAGTAACTCCCTATGCTCTGCAACTCCTATTTCATTTCTTTGATATTGCTCTCAAGAAGTCCGTCACACACATTTCCCTGGGATTTCAAGGGGATATTATTATCATTTTTTTCTTAAAAGCAACATTTTCAGTGTTTCATCTAGGCCTTGGGACACATTAAAGCATCTTTTCATTATCACAGCCTTAATGCAGATATAAATAGAGCTGGCCTTTGCTCTGTCAATAGTGCTGGGTTTTTCTTTATTTGGAGATGTTTATGCAGAAGTATGAGACACACACACCTCGGTGCACGGGTGTAGGCAGCTCCCTTTCGTGTGTCACTTCATTTGGCCTGTTACTAACCAGTACATAAATACACATCGCTTCTGGGTGGCAATGAGCTTATTTTAAAAGAAGGTGCCAATTCAATCAGTCCACAATTTTAACACTGTCTTTCATTCTAATTCTCCTGGTTTTGATGTGTGGTTGGCTCCAGTACTGAAATGAAAAATCAGACAAACCCACAATGTGCCACAGTGTCTAAAGGCAGGGCCGGGCGGGCTGGGCACACATCACGGGCAGCGAGGAGGCAGGTTAACCCCTCCGTTGTGGTTATTTCTTCATTCAACAACAAAAACCCAGCACCTGCTAATCTGGCTCCAGCTGAGCGGGACCAGATGCCTTGGTTTCACTTTCCTACAACCCAAATGGCCTCAAAGTTATATTGCAAAACCCAGCACACGTTGGATGATGTGCTACATCTTGGATGGTGTTTCTATGACTCTGTTTCCTTGACAGTGGTTAAATTTAGCTCCACAGCATCTCTGGGACTGCAGCCTTCGCCCATTGACCGATTCACCTTTCCCCTCCGCAGACATCTGTCTCACGCTTCTGCTAGAAGTGACACTGCGTCACCTCCTTCCACTGTGAAGCCGTTATATTGGAAAGAAACAGCGTTTTCCCTCTACAGGTAAAGTATGCTACAGGGATGCCCTCTGCACTTTTTAGAACGTTTTGCCCTCTCTGCCACCTCCTCCGCGACCCGCAGGTCTTCTTCAAAACACACTCCATTGGGATGTTTTATTGAAATGATCAAAACGGTCCTTTGTTTCTTACGGCAGGTGGCAGGAAATTATTTCCCTGCAGTCAAGCGCAAAACGTTCTCTTACCAGTAATTATTGTCAATCATCCAGTCATGAGCCAAATTCACCCAAATCAATTCTACTTTTACAACTAACTTATGTATTCTGCCTTTTTCCCTCTGTATGTTTAAAATCTTACAGTATACTGATGTTAAATTTTATTTACTTTTGTCTTCAAAACTAAAAGAGTGATAAACAAGCTTAAAAAACCAAAAAGATGGAGGATAGGAAGAGATAAGGTCCTCCCAATAATCCAGGAGCTGGGCTATAAGGAAGAACAGGAGAACATTTCATGCTGGGAAATCTCAGTGTACGAAATGGAATGGGCATGCTGGGAGGGAAAACACCCCGAAGGAAGTGATAAAACTGCCCAGTCTCAGGGCTGGGTCGATGCTATGTGAACTTTAACATACTTTGGAGTAGGCTGGCCTATGCTGAAATGCAGTAAATCCAACAGGGAAGCGCAGCAAATGGGAGTGAGAGAAGTGCAAAGAGCACCCCGACCACGCACACACACAAAGGTGGGCAGAGACATCCATAAAGGACCTGAAGTAGCAGAGATAACACACCCCACTGCTACACCAGTCTTACGACCACTTTACAGCTCTTTAACAAGGGAAATTTATAGCCCTGAGTCAGACAGATGTTGCTGATACAAAACACAAAGGTCTGCACTGGAAACGGCGCAGGTATTTAATTTGAATAATACACGCTGCCTTTAAACAGGTGCACGCCTCACTGATATGAACTTAGGTAGTTAACTGTGAACCTCAGCTTCATTATCATCACTCATTGCTTTTCTTCTACGTGTGCAATTAGCTCTTCTACAGCAGCTAATGAATCTAGTAGCTTATGAACCATTAAAAAGCAAGTTACTAAACAGGAGGGAAAAAATGCCAGAAGGCGGCCTTGGTACCACCGCTGTCACACGGCTTGGGGCTTGCTTTGAGATCCATCGGATTTAGGCAGTTGGTTTCTTGGATTTTCACTATGGCAAACTGCAACAGAGCAGCTACCACTGTCACGGTCTTTTGGACAAGGCTTTGATTTGATGCCTTTCCGCTCCCCCGCAAGCCTGACGGCGAGTCACCCCTGCCCAGGGCCAGCTCTGGAGCACACGGAGGCTGGCCTAACGGTGCCACATTAGTCATATGAACACGATAAATGTTTTTAGTAAGGTCCTTCTGCCTGAGATTTCCAAGCTCTTTACTGAGAAGGAGCGAACAGGTCTGACGAAGGCCACAGGGCACCATTAGTCCCCTTACCCAAGTGCAGACATGAAAGCAGAGATGTCATTTACTGAAGGTCATAGGGCAAAGTCTAATAGATCAATGTCACAGCTTTTAGCCACAGATAACTTGTGATGCCAGCAATTTACTTACCTATATGGACAGAAAAATCAATCCCATCATTACATGAACCTCTTGTTTTTATTACATTCTCGGCAGAAGAAAGTAGGTCAGATGCCACAAGCGTGCAGAGGGCATTTATCTTTCAGCAAGGCCAACCCCCAAATATACAATCTCTACCCACAGTTTACGAATCTGTGGGATAAGCAAGGTTCAAGTACGCATACGTACACTAGTCTGTCCATTTGTGGGAATACACGAAACTTTGATAACATAAACGTAAAAGAAAGGGTGAACTGGTGAATATTAGTATTTCACAGTCAGGGTTGTGATGGGAGACACTGTCATGTTGGTTTGTTGTTCAAACTAATGACGCTGTAACTTCTACTTTAGAAATAAGATAACATGACATGGTGGGAGACGTTTTCTTTCGAGGCTTTCTTCCTGCGTATCATGGCCATTCTGAAAACGTGAACTTTGGCAGCAGGCAGGTGATGCGCTGTAGCTGCTCCAACAGACATTTTTTCCGGAGTGAGCTCCGCTCATACAAACACACAAGCAGAGTCACTCCGGCTGTAAGCAGACGTCGCTGACATTGTCACCAACAGTCTGAGTAGCAGAATGTAAATCAGGATTTTAAGACGTTCTTTCCTGGCACAACACTGAACTTTAGACTGCGCCTGTATCCATCTCTTCCCTTTATTGCTGCCATCCACTCCTCCCCGCTGCAATACTGATTGGGAAATTAAAATGAAAGTCTTTACCAAGAGACAAGCTGTCTGTGTAAATCCTCCCGTGATTCACAGCCAGAGCCAGCGCTGGGCGAGCACTCACCCCAGGGAAGCGCAGGGAGAGAAGATGAGGGCTGGGGATCAGCGCAGCAAGCATGTCCGTCTGTCCGGGGAGTAGGAGGCAGTGCACGGAGCCGGACGGAAGGAGGCATTACGTCAGCCTCCAGGCTAAGGGGCACCTTTCCAGCAGTGACATATTTAGCAGAGTAGTCTCGTCTGGGCAACTGAGCGGCACACCAGCCCTGCTCTGGATCTGGCCCATAATAAATTAACAGAGAACGGCGTTTCCAGCACACGATCTGAACGCTGTCAGGTCTAATGAGTTTTTAGCTCCAGACAGAATAGGCCAGTATACAGGCAATGATGGAGAAATCCCCAGCGGACTGCAAGAGGGGATGTTTCACATTCACATCATTAGAGTTTCTAAACCTTCACGTGTTTCCTAATTATGCAAAAGTAACAGCAGCAGCACTTCAAGTAAGGTATCAGCACCCATGTACTTTAAAAGGATCGCTAAGAAACATGTATTAATGTGACACAGCAGCATTACGTAAAGCGGGAGAGACTTGAAAAACCAGGGTCCTCGCTGTCTTGAGCAATGTCATTATCATTATCATAGAGCTGCTCTCCAAAAAGTAGAGCATTCAAACAGCAAGTGATTTTTCCCCGAGGCGCTCTCTGCTTGGCCTCTGCGGTGCAGACACAGTTACGGCGTTAACCCACTGCTGGCTGCTGTGCTGTTCCCCACGCCATGACCCACGGAAACCGTTCACCCCGTCCCTGCAACCGGCAGCCCTGCTCTTAGAGCGATCCACCTCTGAGCACACTGACCCACAGGTGAGCTGGAAAGCCTAAACCACAAACGCGTAGAGCTGACCCACAAGTGCTGTCTGTTATTGAAGATAAAGGAGAGATTTATTCAAGTATTTGTTATTAAACGTTGATGGAAAGCTTTGTTGGATCCTGGCTTGTCTGCTAAAATTAGTAAAATGCTTCAGCCACCTTAACCCCAGTTCCATCCAGGCGTTTCCTTTCCAAGAAGTGGATGATGGATGAGCTGTTAATTTTAGTTCCCGTAAGGATACATTTTCCTCTCCAATCCATAGGCTTAAAGACATCAGATCACTTCACGGGAAACCATTTCTTTTGTAATCACATCATATTTGATTTCCTGCTGTCTTTAAAACTGCCCCTTAGCCATGGGTCAGAGAGGAGAATCAATAGATTAAGAGACACCCCTCCCTCAAGCAGACCATCTATCATTCATGCAATGGAGAGGCTGTGGTCTCTCTGCACACATACATTCACCTTTTAATATTTGTGTACACCCCCCACCTATATCCAAGAGGGAAGGGAGAGAGAACACATAGGTGAACAAGGTTTTCACCACTTCCGGTGTTGAAAAAGTTAAACCGCAGTAGTTCTTCTGACCAGTCGCTGTCGTGTTGCCTATCAAAGAGCTATACAGCTCGTACTTGAAGCTACCGCTTTTCTGTGCTGTTCTATTCGTTGAAGTTCATGAATGCAATCATATTTCAGTATTTTTGTCAGGCACTCGTTACGATGACCGTGTTGTTTTGCTCGATGCCAAGAACACAGAAAGCTGAAAACTGCTAATCATAGTTTGATCGAAAGGCAAAAGCACCACATTTGTGTGAAAGCTGAGCTGGAAACAAATCCTTCATCTTCACTAGCAAAATAAATTTTGAAATTAAAAATCAAAGAGTTTAACTACAGAAGAAACCCTTAGAGCTGCGCGCAGAGAGTTCACTGTGGTGTTTTTAATAGGCTCTAATGATGATTTCAATATCATCTGATTGCACAGAATGCATAAAAATCGCATGGCAGCTATTGGTTCATAATTCAAGGCTTTTCCTTACCTAAACCGCTTGCTGATGAAATTTATTTCCTTTACCTCTTGTCTTCACACAACCTTATCATCAGAGGAAAGCAACGAGCTCTTTATCTTAAAACTGGGTGTAATCTGCTAGTGCTTCAGAGCGCATTATGGTCATTATCTCTCCCTAATGGGTGTGGGATGGTGCTGTGCTCCTCCCGGGACCAGCCTGGTCTGCCACAGCCTGCCCTCACCGAGGTTGTAACGGAGAGTCCTCTGCAGGCTGACGGCTGGGATGGGATCCAGTGGCACCCTGCTCTTTGGAGCCGGGAGGGCCCCTCGGTGCCACTGCAGCCCCAGCTCACTGCCTGGAGTGGAGGTCTCAGTTATCCCAAGTACTTTTAGTGGAGAGTATTTCAAAATCCTTTTGATGGGTTTAAGGAATGTCTTATTAATTTCCAAGGAATTTTGGGTTAATCTGTTCATTTGTTCTTTCACAGTTTTTCAAATAAATGTTTATTTTCTGCTTTGGTGCTAACCTGTCTGGTGTTTTTTTTTTCCTTCTCAACAAACTGTTTTCTGTATTAGCTTTAGTCTAACCGACTAAAAAATTTGTACTTCAAGTCCTTTTCAAGACACCTCACCACTCCCTTTACTATATTTACGTGCCTTTTCTGGTGCCTGTTTCCATGTCAAAACTCCTTTTCTCAACACGGGCAACCAGAGCTGCAGACAGAAACGCAAAAACCTCTGCCAGGGCATCTCGTGCTTTTCTGTCTGCTCTTCCTGAACTGTTCGGACATGGTGAAACCAAGAAGAAAGAAGAAGGGAGACTTCTTATGGGCCATCCTTAACATGACTTCCTGTGTCCTAAGAACTGTAGTTCTATATCATATTTTATGTATATCTGAAGTCCAGAAAGGCCTCCCATCTGAACCTGGTGTGTAAAGAACCACTTTCTCAGAAAACTGACAGGGAGGAATTTCAAGTGCTGCGTGTGCCCACAAAGACGTGAAAGAACAGTGTCGCAGAACACGAAGAGTGAGACGTTGAGGCTGTCCAAGCATGATGAGAAGTGAAGCCTCCACACAGGAGGCACAAGGAAAGCACGTGCAGATCCTCTGGTGTCAAGTCAGCTATTACACCCATCTCCTGAAGTAACAGGGACTTTAACCTTAGCTGTGAATTTTGTGCCATGTTGCAAAAAAATCTGAAAAATTATACCTGAAGTATCTAAGCTGTGCTTGAAGGCTGTCAGCCTGACTCCTTCAGGCACTGAGCCTGAAGTCTTTACTGACAGCAGAAGCAATGTCAGTGTCAAACTTTCCAGTACTCATGAAGTGCCAGGTAGGAGTAACCAACTGCAACAGCAGGAACCATCATGTCCAAAGGGCCTTTGGGCTTTCCACTGAAACTCCTTACAGGCCTGGAAATTAATGCCTTTTCCAGGAAAAAAAAAAAAAAAAAAATTAGGAGCAGACTAATTTTAGAGTAATTTATTAATTTACTACTAATTTTCTTAGAGCAGTAAGCCATTTCATCTGAGGCACTGGACAGCAGAGTCGTTTTGTCAGAGACATCCTTGAATTTAATGAGAAAAATACAAAGTTCTACAGTAAAGTATCAGCCCTTTGAGGCTTCCTTTTTCCTTAGTTTTAGTTAACAGTGACGAACTACATCGGTAATGGGGTGACATGAGCCACCTTCAATTTCCCACAGAAGGGAGGACCTAATGCAAGATCCTGCTGCATGTTACCAGCCTCAATACTGCAACCTGTAAAAGCCTTATCACACCAGATCCATTTTGAGGACAGCTTCTGAAATTTCAGGTTTTCAGTGTACTAGTGGGTCAGCTGTGTTTGCCAATGATCAAACAAATACTTCGCAAGTTATTTCACAGAAGCCTCTTAACAGATACCTGCTATTAGTTAAAAGAAACCATCATAAATTCAAGAGCAATTTATATTTCTAAATGCCTAGAGACACGTTCTGCTTCTCTGAAGTTTAAATACAGCCAAGTTCACGTAAGAACTACTAATTGGTTGTAAAGGTCATGCCTTTTGAATCTGTGTGTATTGGAGGTGTGAAACCTATTAAGCTGTGGTTTTGTACGTAGGCTCAGTACTGAATTTGGATTAAATCATGTTATATAGATTTGATGGGCTGCTCAGATATGCTGCAGCTTTAATTGAATGTATTAGAAGATGTTAATTCTAACAGATACACCCTTAAAAAGCAGTAGCATAGTCAATTGAAATTGCTTTCTAGTACAGGCCTTTGCCAGTTTTCAAGGAAGAGAAAGAGGCGCTTTGGAGTCCTTAATCTGAGACTACGTTAATAAGTATCTAAGGAGAGGTTCTTTTGTTTCCTTTTCAATATGGATGAGTGCCCTTTGAAACCCAAAAAGTAATTGATGTAATCCATTGATTGCCATTTAAATGCCTTTATAAACTAATTAGTGCAAAATATAAAATGTTTCTGAGCAGAAACAAGCAACAACCATGAAAATAAAGGAAGGCTCATTCGGTTCTTAGATATACTGGGGGGACAAACGCCCTGATGCAGAGAGTCACCAGCAAGTGTAGTGCTGGGAAACTGTTATTAAAAATAGACTCTCTTGTTGTACCTGTGAGAGCAACGTCACGCCGCCAGCAGTCGACATGCACGCTTGGAACAGCAATGATGCATCTAGCTTTAACATACATAGCTGGGAGAGCAGCTCTCTGGGAGACATTGCGACGTTCAGGGAAACAGCCAAGACCATAAAATAGGTCACTAGCTGGAGTCTGCCCAGGTCTGAAGTGGCTCAAAGTCATTACCATCTGTTCATCTGAAATGAGGGGCTGGTATCGGTCCAGTTCCTAGCAGATAGGTATCCACACTGTAAAGGAAACCTTCAAAAGTGATCCTAGTTGGAAATGGGGTTGGCAGAAAGGAGCCATGGGCTGAAGGCTCTAGAGGAGCTCCTTCTAGCACACGCAGACAAGCTGGTGGGTATCTGAAGGTCATTTATGTGTCATCTCTCATGACGCATTAGGAGGCAATCCTTCCTTGTTGTTGCCAGTCTGGCACCTCTCACTGGCCAACAGCAGACATTAAGATCTGACTAATATTTCTGAGAAACATTTTAGCTTTATAGGTCTAAAAAGAGCTATACCCATACAAGGTGCTTTATGGGATCTCGGAGAGACTGTCCTGTGCCTCCTGTGCGATGTCACGGCCCAGCTACAAAGCCAAGTTATTGTTGTTGATGTCTCTACACACACACTGACCTCTTGCTCACAGCCAGGCAACTTCTCCCATCTCAAGGGAAGATTTATCTACCTCTCACATGCCACAGCCAGAGTGTGTGTATGTATGCATGGGCAACCGGTGTAAGGAAGGGTTGCACGCACTTGCTCATGTAGCCATTCCCTCAGCTAGAACCTTCCTCTCATGGGGTAGATGATCCCAACCCACTCAGCCAACTGCTGCTTGAATTGGCTAAATGCTGGTGAGGAATGGGCGGAGGAGGACATTCCCCTCACACAGGGAATAAGCATCACACTGTAGCCAGGGGAACTCATGGCCTTTTCTGAGTCAGACCACTATCACTCCCACCAACGCTCCACTAGCGAGCTTAGAGGGAGAAGAGCACCCCAAACCACAGAGCAGGCATGATCTGCGCAGCTGGTGCTCAGAAACCAGGTCTCCTCTAAGAGGCATTTCAAGTTCCAGCCATCTGATTAAGTGGCTAATAAAGACTACAACAAAGTATTTATGTGAACATATGCATTTAATCTAAGGCAAAGCTTTCGCCCTTCTCAAATCAACTGAAGATGACTCTAATTACAACAGTTTCATAGCTGCATCGCTCTACTCAAATTAATTACTCTGCAAAAGTTAATACAACTGAAATTATGTTGTGTGCCTTCAGAACACTGAGAGAAGCACCACTTAGGGACCATTCTCCTTCCCACCTGGCCCATCCGGATCACCCAGAGCGGGCGTTATGCCCCGCTCCACCACTACCGGGACCCCGCTTTCCTCCTTCCCCCTCCGACTCCCCTCCCTGCCTGATGGAGCTGGCAGCTCCTGACAGATCATCCTCATTTACAGCCCTGCTTTCTCCAGCACCAGGAGCACAGCTCATCTCAAGACTATTAACAGCTCAACAAAGTATTCATACATTTACTAGACTTTGCACCCTTTCACACGAAACACTCATTCCTTTGATCTCTTGGTGAGAAGGGATTTCCTTGTTATGTCAAACTATTAAGGAAATGAAGAAACACCCCCACACAGTCCCTCTTTCTGTATTAACGGTAACGAGAGATTCCAAAGAAGATCTTCCCCCTCCCCTCCCCACCGAAGAACAGTATAGTGACTGTAAACAGCACCAATATTTCTAATCAAGTTGTGTTACTGCTTCTGACAGGTCCACTCAACTCATTTTTGCTGGGCAGGTAATGCTGCCTCAGGCTGATAATTAAACAGAATGCAATTTTTTTACACACTCATGCCACCCGTACAAGGTCAGTGTTTATATTGCAGAGTTTAATAAAAACGGAAGTCATGACGTACCAGCCAGTTAATTAAGAACTACTATCTATTTTGATATGAAGGCATTACATGTAAGTAAGGCAGGGTACAAACGCTTCATAAAACACTTCTGAGTTCACTTCCAGCTCTATATCAGATTTACACATACATGTATGTGGGTGTGTGGTCGTGTATTGAAATTTTAAGCAAATTCAAGGAGTCATCAGTATTTCACCAGCCTACAGCAGCAAGGCTTTTTGTCTCCCTCCTCCCTCATGCTTGCACCTGGCCGGTATGCGTGACAGGCAATAATTAGTCCTGCAGCACTGACCATTTTCTATTTAAAAAAAAAAAAAAAGTTGGTTTGAATGGCATCTGATTAGCACTGCTGAGAGAGACCCAAGAGCTCCCTGAAAGGGCTGAGCAGTTCAGTTCGCCCTTGGAAAGACCAGAAATAAGAGCTTTTCAGGTCGCAACGCTTTTAGATACATAAAAATGGCCTGAGGTCATATTTAGAGTTTCTAATCACCCTCACCAAACTCTCTGCAGTTCAGCTTGTGGCTTGGCAAGTGGAGAAAGGAAGGACGATCTTAAATAAAAGTGTATACTCTCCCCTACCCCCAAACACCGCAAACCCAGCATTTCCCTAAGCAAGGTGAATACAAGGCAGCATTCTGGGGTGCCCATGTTTCACCCCTGACTTGATACAGCCACAGCCAGCCACTGGCCAAAGACACAGCAACAACAACCGCAGCAATCCATGCACCACGTAGAAACGAACGGCAGCACATGCCTCCCATCCCCCTTCTCATTCTGGCAGGGGAACGCCGATGTCGGATGGCACTAACGGCTGCCAGCTGGGCAAACACAGCAAGTAGGTCAAGAGCATCACTCCTCCATGAGTTTTCTTTGCTAAATATTGTGCTAACGCCTGCATTACTGCGCATCAGACTGAGGTTCTGGAACTGGTGTTAAAAAATCCCTTCCCGTGATATCTGGGGTCACGTTTCCCATCTTGAGATGTTTCAGGTTGAGCAAACCCACCCATTTTTGATAAAATGCCTTTTGATATTAAAATCTGTACTCAGGCCTGTCCTGATTGCACAAAGCAGCTTCCACCAGAACAGCTATTACAGTTGGGCAGAAAAAACGACTGAAAACCATACATTAGGCGCTTACAGTTTAGAAAAGCTCTAATGGAGATTTAACAGACTTACTCGAAAGAATTCTTTGGTTGAGCCTGAATCCAAAGTGCCATAGGCTATTTCGGTTTGTTTGGCCAGGTCCTCTGCGCTCTCTATGGGAGAAACCATTCTTTCCACCGTAAGGAAGGCAGCAAGATTAGCAGTGTAGGAAGAGATAATGATGAGAGTGAAGAACCACCAGACTCCTCCGACAATTCGCCCTGAGAGAGATCTACGGAAAAACACACATCATCAAATTGCTTTGAAGACAATCCTTGATTATTTTTTTTTTCATTCAAGAGAAATTCACACACACAAACCATTTGTCCAGATCTTCCAGGTATCTGTAAACAGGCAGCCTGTGAGCAGCTCCTAACAGCCTTCCTCAGGAGAGCAAACTCGGTGGGCACCTGGTCTTACCTAGTTAAACTCTCCAGTCTTTCAGTGAAAACAAGGACAGCCAATTAAATAATTCACCTGAGCCAACACCATCAGAGACTTGGAGAGGAACAAGCTCTCTTGACTTCCACGGACCCTTTGCTGGAAAAGTCTGCTGCCAGAAGACTTTTGACTTCTCTGCTTGCCCAGCCTGTCCCTGTGGCTGGATTTGCCCACTGCCATACACTAGCAGCATCTCTCTGGGGGCTGCCCAGCTCCGAGGACACGGATTTACCTTTTACTGCACCTACTCTCAAAATGTAAGGTGTAGTAAACTGCAAAAAGGAGTCTGAGTAAACATGCAAAGGAATAAACCAAAGATGATCCATTGTCCTTCTCTCATCACAACCTAGCAGGACTTATGGACTGAATCTGCATACTGAAGTGAGGAGAGAGGCTGGTTTGTTTTATGCTCTATGTTAATTAGAATTTGCATGCTGCACTGTTCCAAGTCAAGCATATTCCTGCTTAATAGCAGAGCAACAGAGAAGGAGGCAGAAAAAAATGTGTCCTGTTTTTGTTGTCGTTTTTGTTGTCGTTTTTGTTTTTTAGAAGGATACCATAAGGACTAAAAAAGCCTTTTTGTAAATATACAATTACAAAATGCCTTGTGGACAGGAGGTCTGGATCCTGTCAGTAAGAGTTCTTGATGCTTTACAGCAATTAAACATCAGGCTCAAAATATTTGTTCGGGGCTGAAGGATGCCAGTGCCACGCCGCTCAGCTGTGTGGGGAATTTCACCTCCATGTACACTGCTCATTCTTCAAACACAGCATGTTGACCAGGAATCATGTCAGGAGCTGAGACAACACTATGTCATATATTTTCCCTTAACCCTAGTGGTACCAATGGAGGAAGAATCAATCCCAGATACATTAAATCCGTGGAACCTGGATGCTGTAGTCCTCAGTTTGTGTGAAGGGAAGAAATAGAAAGCAAGGAAACTCTTACCTGTTTATTTGTTTCCTTCAAGCCCCTCAGTGCCATCCCCAGACAGTGGGTACAAGTTGTCCTACCAACGGATGGAGACAGGAAAAAAACAGTCTCGTGATGTGCCTCCACCCCACCCGCACAGGGGGATGTGCTGGTAAACTGCCTAGTCTTGGCCAGAGCCTGAGACTGCCTCAGCCATTCAAAAAATCCCATTAAATTATTAAGGAAAAAAGAAATTAAAAAAAAAAAAATCCACACAACATTAAAGAACACACCAAAGAAAAAAGATCGCCAACACAATAAAACAGAGAGCAATCTGGAATAGGCTAGAGGAATGTGGAGAAACAAAGAGGTGAAGCACCGCTGTTCACTCTCCTCTGCCCAAGAAACAGAAGCAGCAGCTCCCACTGAGGGCAGACGCAGGCTGGTTTCCATGGATTACAGCAGGCACCACTTCCCAGCGCGGTGAGCGCCGCACTGTAGCGATGCGCAGGGCGGTTCGGGCAGTTACAACGCTCGGCAAAGCCTGAGGAGCGAAGCATCAGCTCTGTTCATCAGGAGGCGACGGCTTCCAAGGTGTGAACTCCGAGACATCGCCGTCACTCTGGCCTGCATGTGCTTCCTCAGGTCAGGCACGCATCCGCCGGATCGCTGAGAAGCGAAGGCTTCCTTGCCTTTCTTGAAGGCCGCCCAAGAGGATAAGTCTTCCAAGTTTCAACGTGCCCTGTGCTGCAGCTGTGCTCACTAACAGGTGGCTACTGAGCAGCTACAAGAATAAGTTGCAGAAGTATAAATCCAGAATAATCTAAGTCAAGGAACCTCCCTACCTCGCTCTACGTTCTTTGTAGGCATCAAGTGAGTATCTTGGGATTTTAGAGATGGTCAAAGTCCTTTCTGGTTAGGTACTTTGCAAAACTCAATACTCCACACACCAAATCAGCCTCGTACATGGGCTGATGCAATTGTAAGGCTTCCTCTGGAGAGAAGGAGAGGAGACAGGCACCCTTAGAAAGAGAATTATCTCACTTGCTGTCACGTGGGACACGTGAAGGTGCCCATCTGTCCCATGACTTCGGAGGGAACCGCGATGCCTACCTAAAACACAGCCTACTGCTTTTAGATTGTTAAAATTCATCTCTCCCTTGTTCATTCCTTCATTACCCTTCATTACATAGTTTCCATCTTCAGAGAAGACCTGGAGTTGAAATCCTCCTCCCTGCAGCGAGGTGGGCAGTTTCGGAGGCAGCAGAAGTCCGTCCGGCAGGTATAGCAGATGAAACATCCACCTGCCTACAGCACGACCAGCTTTACCCCGGATTTCCAGGTTCCTGTGGCCCTCTTGCTTTACAGTAGGTCTTGAAATAGGAAGATGAAAAAACCCACACTTGCCAGGGTGTTTAGATAAATTCAGTGGAACTATTGGGAATAAAATAGTACGTGTTTGTTCTCCATATAGCTTCCCATAGGAAATGTCTTACTCGCATCAGTAGCTGCCCCTTCTGTTAGCAGGACAGATGGGTTGCTGGGAAGATGATGTGCAGAAGACAAGCATTTTCCAAACCAGGGAAACCTCAAGCTCACGCTGCTGTACAACAAAAAGTCTGTCAAGCTGCATGCTCATACAGCGTGTTGCCCACAGAGAAAGGTGAGCAGTATCTTGCCCCAGAGATATGCATGAACCAGGGCAGACAGATACGGGACCAAAAATGGAGAGCAGCTGAGGGGCATGGGAAGGTGGGCACGGCCGCACCCCTTGACAAAGGTGACACTTCCCCGAGGGTCCTACATGCAAGAGAAGGGTTTTGCTAGATGAGGACCAGAGCTGTTCCCAGATGAGTTGAGGTCACTTGTCAGAAAACTGATGTCACTACAGCATTGTTTATTCCAGAGTCTTCCAATGAACCGGGAAAGGAAGATCAAACAGCTGCTACTACGAAGCAGTTAGGGCTGACATAGCTGTAACTGGTGGTAGCACAGGATGGGGCAAAAGAAAAACAAAACAAACCACAAAGCTGACACCCAAGGAAAGACAGAGAGCCGAAGAACAAGCTCACGGAAGAGCACGGCCTGGCAGCCTCCATGTCCAAAGGACCCCAGTTCCCCCCAGTCCATCTGCTGATACGAAGACTCCTTATACCCACTGCAGGGGCTGGTGTAGAGGGACGCTGGAGAAAAAGGGTTAGTACACAAACACCGGGCTGGTAACAGGAGGATACTTGCTTGTATTGCAAACCACAGAAATGTCTGTCCATTACTCAGATAATAATTATAGAAAAATCAATCACAGCTTTTAATACCAGCACTACTTTTTCTGATGCAGACATACCTGTCCAAGTGTGCAGTGTTGTAATTTAAAAACAAACAACAATGCTTTATCCCAACATGCCGTTTTCCAAATTGCCTCAATAAATAGATACTTTGCACGACATTATTTTAAAGTGAATTAGCATGTTAACAAATGAGAGGAGTAACAAAGACCTGGAATAACAGAATTGTAACTCAGTTATCAAAACACAGTCAGACGGTGTTTTCAAAAGGAAGGAAACAGGAAGAATGCATACCTTGAGAGGAAATTTAAAAGGAAGCATGGAGTCAAATGAGAGCAAATTAGTAACAAGAGAAAAACAAAACAAACATTCAAATTCACATTCAGTTTCCATGCATTCAAACAAATCCTCATTTATTTATCAAAACAGCTTCAATTTTGTTTCTACTCATGGCCATAAACCAATCTGATTTCCTATAGCACACAGAAATAATAAGCTTCTCACACTACTCAATTTTTAATTGGGCTCTTCTGATCGATACAAGGTGGCTGTTACATTGACAAACAACCCTGAACAACTTCGGTGCAAACTCTCCTTGTCTAGAAGCCCGTCATACTCTGAGCAGACGTTACCTGGTACCCACCAAGCCTTAAGCTCGGTCCCTCGCTCGCACGCCCAGCCAGCCCTCTACCTCGCCTGCTGGCCTCGTGCGGCCTGGTGACACAGAACACAGTAGGTAACAGCATCTGAAGCGCTGACTTGAGATGCTTCCATCATAGGAACGGGCAGTGGGAGTTTCAGAAATCTCGTTACCCAGCTCTCATTGCTATTTCGAAAGTCCCACAAAGTCATTCCCATGGTCTTTAATAGGAGTCTCTTGAGTCTTCTGCTGTGAAAATAGGGACCTAGAAATACGGCCTCTTAAATGACCAACCTCATGAGATAATTTTAATGAATCCCCTGTCTTTTTCCATCAGCAATTAATTAATCTAGCCTCTGTTCCACATGAATAAAGAGCAAAATGAAAATACATGCTCTCACAGAGATTTCAAAGATACTTTCGCTCAGAACAGTGTTACAAATTTGACTGTGTTTTCTCCTGATTCCATTTGCTGTACACATCTTACATTAAAGCAAGTTTAACAATCTACTTTTGATCCATCAAAAGTGAATTTTCAATGCTTTAGCTTGCTATGCAGAAAACACAGCAGCCTTTGATAGCAGAAGAAAACTGCTGGAACAATTGCTGATTCCATCAAGGGACGCACTAACCCCCATCCTTTGGCTGCTATCTGATTGTGTTTAGACGACTCCTATTAAATACAGAGAGGAGAGTATAGGGATATATCCTCTGGAATATCCACACAGCATACTCACCGAGGATAGATCTAACTAGTCATTAGATGTCACAGCTGTTCCACACAAAGGCAGCTGAAAGAGCCTTTATCAGCAAGTACAAAAGTGATCTCTCCAGACTGCTTGTCGGCATCTCTCTACAAGTGCTGTACGCTCTCATTTAAGAAATTTATTCAGACAAAACTCACAAAGGAAGAATGAAGCCCCTTTTAATGGCAATAAAATAGTATGAAACATTCATATAGTCAATGTACTGTGAATGGCGTAACCTTACAAAGATACGGATTAAGAATGAAATACTTGGGAATAGTCCCTTCTATGGAAAAGAAATTTGACATTTAATCAACTTAAATCAACATATTGGTCAAAGGAACAGTGCTTCTGGAATTTAAACCAAGGTATTGAATTTCTCGTCAGTAAGAACGCATGTATCTGCCTGGAACCTGTTACCATGAAAGATAGCAAAATAACTGCACAACGTCTCCAAACGAGGGCCATATACTAATACTGAGCTAATAGCTTCTGATGGACAGATAAATAGGTTTACTGCTCCCTCTTTTTTTTTGGTAGGTATTTCCAAGGCACTTATCATGGTAGCATTGAAAAAAATAGAATATGTTCCACTCGTTATATAAAGTAAATGGCTGAACATGTCAGAGTCACATGAGAGCTTAACAAAAATCCTATGCACTTCTATTTAACTGTCAATAAACAGACCTAGTGGAAACAGTGCAATGCCTGCAGCTTTCCATGTGATGTCCCAGTGCTTATTTCCCGGTCCTTTATATTGGGCACACACATGGTCAACAGCAATTTAAATGTTATCACTACTCATCACCTTTAAGAGCAAGCAGAGAGGCAAAGTTTCAATACGGAATTTAGGCAGAAAGCAGAAACACCGTGTATAAACAGGAGGAGAAGGCTCACAGCTATAACTATACAGCCAGGCAGCACACCCAAGGACTGTTAACTGCGAATCCTAACGCACAGTCATATCCAGGCAAAAATGTGTGTGTGTTTTACACAGGATAAATATGCATCTGTCAGTAAGTATGAAATCTAAATGCTGCTATCAAGACTTTTAAAACACGTGCATGACCTGTATCAAACACCAACAGGCATACGCCAGGACCTCTGAATGTCCTGGATTTCACTGTGGTCACCAGGAGATTTGAATGGGCAATGACTGTGAACTAAAGGATCGTTATTGCATTGTAATAGGTAAAAATCATGATCCTTCCCATGGAAATTCATAGTTTTCTCCCTTGCTTCAGTACAGCTACTCAAAATCGCTACCACTACACGTACCAGGAAAACCTGGTAACTTTTCAATGATTTGGGTACTGAAAAAGGTACACAAATGTGGAGATTGACAAGGTTCATGTCGAATATAAGTGCTTAGACAGAAAAGAATCTGTCTCTGTTGCTTTAACTAGCAACCTTGTTAAAAGGAAAAACTGCATCCTGTTTGTACTAACCAGCTATTTTTAATAATTAAGAGCTGTAAACTGGTTATTCAAATATTGTCATACAACATACAAATAGTGCTTCATCACCTAGAAACTGGATAATTTTACTGCTTATCACAGGCACATCACCAAAGTATTTTACCAGTGTAAATGCAGAAACATTATATGTGTTATTAAAAAATGATTTGGGGTACGCATTGTTCAGTTAGAGAGCGTTTCACTAGTCTCAGGTGGTTTTCAAAACACTCCTTTAAAAAACCAAATACAATTCTACAATCGTTAATACCAGTGCTGTCTGTTCAATCTGAACTAGTATCAAACATGTTTTGCTACGGCCTTATTCAGAAAGACTGTCTGCACGAATAAGAAAGAAATCTTTATGGAAACTGGCAATCCTTATTAGGCCATATTGACTATGAACGCAGGGACAACAGAACAGACTGGACTGAAATAACGATAAACAAACAGGGTAGTATGCAATAGCTGCTAGAGGGGCACGTACGGAGACCTGAACATATGAAAGACAGGGGTAAGCAAATTAGTAATAGATGAAAGGATGGTTCAAGAAGAACAAAAGTAGAGAAATTAGGCACAAAAGAAAGTAAGAGACGAGCAGAAGCCATGAGGGGAGATGTTTTAAAGTGCTGTTGCATGTGACTTTTTAAAATAAACAATTCTTATTTTGCAAAGCAGAATGTTATATGCACCAAGGAGATGACCGTAAAATGAGATATGCAGCAAAAACACGGTAGCCCTCCAAGCATTGCTGAAAACAGAAAACCCTATGCATTTTACAGCCTCAACATGGTGTATATAAGTTTGGCAGAAATGCATAAACGGCATTGTAAGGCAATGCCACTCGCTCTGGAGGTTAATGTCAGCAAGCATGGTGGCTCGATGATGATACTTAGCATTGAATGGAATGTCAAAACAAAAATTTGGAATTAAAAGAAATTTGAAAAAGTAACATATATGCACCATGGCATCAGAAAATGACCATAAAATGCAAAAAGGTGATGGAGTGATATGGAACAAACCTTGGAGAAATATCGCATCCTTGCTGCATAAAGGCACCCAGGGAAAACCAAAGGCTGTTAAATATTCCAAACTCATTTGGAGGGTCGGGAGGATTCTGAGGGTCACGTGGTTCTTCACTGCTGTCTTCCAAGTGCCATTCGTAAGGGCTGAATCTGCTGACTAGGAAAAGAACTACGCTGACGCCAATGTAAGCAAAGACTATACACATCCAAATCTCATAAGCCAAAGGATCCAGGAAAGAGAATACGCCCGGTTTAGATTTCTGAGGCTTCTTGATCATGATGGAGATGCCCAGGCTCATAAAGGGTTTGGAAAAGTCTATGACTTCTTCTCGCACCAATGTTATGGTGAGGGGGGCAACAGCTATATCTGCTCTCTGCAAGGGAAAACAAACCCAAGTTAGTTACAAAACAGTTGAAACCTAATCACAATCTAAAGTCTCACACTAATGAATCAGATAATAAATTACAAGAGCGAGAAGGCAACATTTTCTTTGTAGCCTATTTTGCAGTCACTGGAGTAAAGGACTACCTGATATTGATAGACAATTATTAAGAAAAAAAATCCAACCATATTAACAACAAAAATTACAACCAAACCTGTGCCAGGGTCTCAAGACAGAGGCAGATACGTACCAAGATGTATTTGTTTCTATTAAGTTAAAATGAACGAGTAAACACCATGCAAACTGGGCAGTGAGATGGCAACTAAAAAAAATGGTAATGGTCTAATAGTAATGGCCTGTATCTGTCCATCTGTCTTGAAGACTTTGGGAAAATTATGTGTTTATTTTAATTTTCCCTTTTCAATTCTTTCAGCGAGTTCTTTTGCCTTACTGATTAAATTTAAAAGGAACCTCAGAGAATTAATCAGTCACTGAATTTCTGCTGCATTTGGGCACCAGCGCTAGCATATTCCTTTAAACCCCACTGCAATAAAGGATAGAAGATGGTAAACTAGCACTGTGAGAGAAACCAGACTGCCCACCCTTTCTGTAGTCAATGAAAAATAGTAATACAGATTTGTGAGTCCCTGAGAAGTAAATAGCCTGGGTTATCTAAGAAGAATGCAAAGCAGTATTTTTCAGCATAATGTATGCCATCCTATTACACAGAACTTAGCTCTGTAACATACAGCACGCACCAGGGCTGCGTCACCTGGAAGCACAATCTCATCTCATTGCATCTATCATTCACCAGCGTGTGAATGGTCTATCTGAATATACCCTGAACCAATACCCTTTCCCTTCAATCAATACATCTTTGCTGGATTCCAGGGGAGGGTAAGAATGTGAAATAAAAAAAAGTATTAGTTACTTGATTAAAAATAGCAGTCCAGAATAGATTTTCAGCATATTTAATTGTATCTGTATTTCTGTAACAGAAAGATACAAGTCATGCTGTTTAGATAACCTAGCCTTGATTCAGCCAAGTACTCAAGCAGGTGTCAGCAATTGCAACAGAGAGGACTAAAATGTTAAAACCCAAGCCCTTTCCATTAAAGAAAAAGCTTTAATTATTATCATGAGAGTCCACAAACCTACATAAAACTTTTTTAATCTTCTACTTTAAATCACCTAACTATTCATGTTATTGATACTTTCAAAGATTCTCTTTTGTTGGCAATTAAGAATTTCAGAAAGAAAAAATTATTCTGAGGGAAAGTTTAACTTACCAGTACCTAAACTGTTCACCTTTTAAATCAGATTTCTGTTTCCCACTAGCAAGTACGTATCTCTTTTTGGTGGAAAAATAAAGCCTCATTAAGCAGAAGTTTGAATAAAAGTTAACAGGAAATGTTAATAAGAAGTGATTAAAATCTGTGCCATAAAATAATTGAATATGCCTTTATGTAAATCTGATGGCAATGTACGTGACTTTCATTAATATCTGCTTTGTTCCTCCTACGAGCTAGTTGGTTTGGGTTTTTGTTTTTAAAGTTGAATAAGCAGAAATGGAAAGCCTTCTCACAAGGTTAATGTCCTTATCACACGCTCTGTGCCAGCTGGTGCCTCAGTGGCACCACGCCGGAGGCACCTCCGAGATGTTTTAAGACTGATGCTAATGGCAGATGTGTCGGGCAAGCACTGGCCCTCTACGACCCTTCCCACAGTAATCATAGAACCATAGAATGGTTTGGGTTGGAAGGGACCTTAAAGATCATCTAGTTCCAACCCCCCTGCTGTGGGCAGGGACACCTTGCACTAGACCAGGTTGCTCAAAGCCTCATCCAGCCTGGCCTTGAAGACAGTTATCCTCCATGAAGCACCCCTCTGCATACACGACCTCTACATTTGCTCCAGCCACGCAGGAATCTCTCTTCGATGTTTTGTACTGTCATGTACAACTACGGGGGACGGGTACAAGTTCCCTGCTTGGAATAATCAAATAAACCATGCCTGCACATGTACGGAAGCCATTCAGGAATCGTGGCCCTTGGCGTACCCTTTCACAGCCCTCTTCAGCCCCTTTAGACATTCCAGGCCATTGCCCTTCCCCTTGAGTGACCGCTTGCGTCAAGGAGAAAACCCTCCCCTGACTTGTGGTCACTTACCACACCAATCTGGCTTAACGTGGCATGTCTATAAAAACTGAAACAGCCCGAGTGTTTACTGGCTTGGCACAAGAACGTGTTAATCACCTAAGGATAGAGGGAGTTGGGGCGACATAGGTAGGGTGCGGTAACGGGACCGGATGATGCCTGACCTTCTTCACTGATTAATTCCTCCAAAACACGTATTTCTCTTGTACCTGCTGCCTGTTGAGCTACTGTTAAATATTAGGCGTCTGCGGTCAGTAAGCATGAGATGCACACAGAATATCAGTTCTAAACACAGTCAGAGTCCACAGCTGGCTAGGAGACTAAGCACTTTGACCATGGCTACTGTATTTCACGTTGAACTAACGAGGTGCTTACACATTAATCCTTATTAGAGCAAGCTTAACGGATCAGAACCCCTGCAGAGACTTAGCAATGACTCCCCATGAAGGGAAGCTTAGGTGGGAGGCAGGTGCCTTTCTGCCTGGCACTTCTGCACGCAGACAGCCAGCCTTGGGGCAGCTCGTCAACATAGGAAAAGGCTGGTTCAGCTATAAGAGCATTTAGTTTCTGTAGCGTTTTCCTGGACTTGGAGAAATTTAATTTTCCCAAAGTAATATTTTAATTGCCAAAGTAGACACGGTGGAGCTCTTCCTAAGTGCTGATGCAGCGTGCAATAAAGCCTGCACCTCCTTCATGAGCAGCTGAGTTCATGAAGGATGTTCCTGTGGGGTCTTTGTGGGGATGAAGCTGATGTTGTGCTGAAGCACAGAGAAATCAGTTTATAAAGGCCTGATTGTTACCATGTCCTCATGTATATCATAAAGGATTTCTCTGTAAATAATTTAAAATTGCATTTTAATATTACAAGGGTTAAAATTATGTATTTTCCTGATACATTTCTGTCTTTCTGCTTTCCTGCCATTTTTGATAGGCGTTCAATATATTGGAAACACCAACAAACACCCTCATGCCACAAATGAATATGGCAGCAATTGTTTTCTGCAGAGGGAACAGGCACGGGTTCAGACACAGGGTCTCGGGAAGCCATTGACAACCAGGGGACTGAGAGTGAACCAGCTGCACTCCAGCACCCCAGCCCGGTTCCCCACCACTGCCCTTAGCATTAGTTGTACTACAGAGGTTAAAAAACAGACTGATCTTTGCTTATTTATTTAGAGATACAGTATTTGAAATGGAGAGCTTATGGAGAGCTCTAAGCACCCTAGGGGATCACTAATAATTGCAGCACAGTTGTGAATTTCCCTCCCCGTTATGGCTGCAGATAAGCAGAACCCATAAAAATTGAGCTCGATTAAAAAGAACACAACCACAACCGCGCCGAACTGGAGAGGGGTTTAAGGACCTCAACAACTAAGCTTTGCTAATCACTCATGACTAATGGCGTTTCAAACATCATCTTCACTGCATTTGAGCCGGGCGAGAAATGTCATGGATTCCTCTGAGGCTTGTTCTGTCTTTCCCGACTAGTGTGGGAGAGACGGATTTAGAGAGGACACGCAGCACAGAAGCACTACCCACTCTGTTCCAAGCTGACCCCAGGGGGCTGCCAACCGCAAGATTCTTAAGGGGATGGCGAAAAAAATAGCAAATGGAAATATCCCTCTACATGGAGAAAGAAAAACGATAAGATGTTCCACCTCTAATCCAAAAGGAGGGAACGAATTCTTCAGCTGCAGACATGAAGATGAGTCTTCCTAACTTCAAAGCCATGCACTGGAGACAGCAGGAGATACCGGCTGGAATGATGACTGGCTCTGAGCACATTTTAGGATTTCTCAGTGCAGCCTGAGGTTTCCAGGTTATCAGAAAAGGGTGTCAGAGCAACACATCACCTGTGTTACCTGCTGGTAAAAGCTACCTTGTAAGGAGAGTCCAGTATACCCAAGGGTATCAGGGTGTTTTGAGAGGCTGGGTCATGGGGGCACTGTGTTTTTAACACATTAGCTCCCACTCATTTAAAAACAGGAGCTGATACCTGACTAGCAGCATGCACTGAAGTCTCAATGTGCATTAGCTGAGCAGTGTAAAAAGCTATTAAGGTGTTAAAACTGCAGTTGGCCTTGCCTGCTGTAGTTTGTCAATGTTAAGTCTGTGGGTGCTTAACGTGGATGCCCACAGCTCCTCCTGAAACACTACTACTGTACGCAGATGGAGAAATTCGGGGTACATCTGCTTTTTGGGCTGCGGACATGCGTGTGCTCCCTCTGTCCATGCTCAGGTGCAGGTCAGCTGCAGTCTGGGGTCAGGCCAGCGTGACTGTGCCAGGGTTGCGGTCCTGTCCCCCCGCACGGCTCAGCAGTGGCTTGGGCAGGGACCGGGCATCTGTCCGTGCACAGGGGGGTCCGTCTGAGCCGAAGGGCAGCGGCATCTCACAGCTGCCTTTGGGCACCTGTACCTGTGGAACCAGGGGTGAGGGATGAAGGGCGAGCTTCTCCCGCTCACGGCACAGCCAGGCTACGCCACAGACTAAGAGCACGTGGGGCGTTTTGAGGGAAAGTAGGAATCGCATTAGTCCTCCTCTCTGCTTCGATTCAAAGGCTGTACATGCCATTTGTAGTCTTTTTTCTGCTGCTGGGAGAGCCAGAGAGGCCAGCGCCATGCGAGGCTGGTGAGCCTGTTAAAGGCAGGGAGATGTGTAGGTGGTCCCACTCTGACAGACTGCGGGGGCTGCCTGCGCTCGGGAACTGCCTGTCCTTTACATCCCTGCTTCGCTCCTTTACGCTATTTTACATACTGAAAGGTTTTTATAGAGACCTTTTTTAACCTGAGGAGAGTTTTAAAGGCTCTAAAGGTCTGGCTGCTCTTTCCACTCCCAAAGCACTTGTAGTTACAATTAACATCTGTGTTAAGCCTACTGTCAATTAGCCTCAGCGATGTGAAAAGCATCAGGCCCGGGGAGGGAAGGCTTTCCCAGGCAGAACAGTGAAGGAAGAAGAGCAACCTGCTTTAAAAAGGGAAAGAAGCAATAAAAGCCAACAGACATGTGAGGCTTGCCCGACAGAAGAGAGACGATTGTCTGGTGCTCAGCAGCTGGGGGGTACAAGGCCCTGAGCATCACCCACTGTGCGCGGTGGGAGGTGCTGCTCATCAGCCCCAGCCGAGGGCACGTCGCTAGCGGGGAGATCACTTGCCCGGCTGGTTTGCTTTGCTGGTTAGATTTACTGATTCGGTCTCCCAGGCTGAGAATGATTTAGCTACTTTCCTTTTCTAAACTGTCGAGGAAAAAAGCTTTGCCTATTTGCTATTTTTATTCTGTCAAAAGTTTCCAAAAGTTTTAGAAATTTCTCTTAGTTTTAGAAATAATAGTGCTTGAATTGGTAGTTTTTTTCTGGTAGGAAGAAGAGTCTTATTTTGACACCATCAGACTGAAAGAGCAAAATTAAGATTTTCTTCAACCTTATGTTTTTGTATTTATGAAAAATCAAATTTCATTTTTATGTCAAATTTTATTATCACTATTAATTATTAACATTATTATTACTACTATTACCACATTCGAAAATTGCTAACAAATCTGAAGGCCCTGTTAGCTCTTCTCTAACAACAGTTCTGGGTTCTCCTGTCTGAAGCTAAGACTTTGGGAATATCTGCTTGGCAAGAACTCCCTGTGTCCAGGGCTGCTGTCCCTATGCTGCCAAGGAGCAAGTCCTTCCCTGCAACCAGGTTCATTTGTACAGCCCAAGGAATGGTCCAAGAGGGCCAGCTGAGATTGTCCTCGACTTTGGGGGGCTCTACGGCACAGCAGACTCCTACGATCTCCAACCAGCCCTGATGTGGTATGAGATAGTGGTGGGAGAATTCCTAATGGGAAATACTTTAGTGCGTCCCCCGGCAGTGTGTAACTCATGGGACTGTTCCAGTTAGCCTAGTTAATACAGACCTCCAGCTAGTCTTACACCGGAGTCAGGGCTGTGCCGGTCAGCCTCAGGACCCGCAGCACTGTGGCACAGCACCGCTGTTGCTCTGAGTACAGCTCAGTGCACACTGAGCCCCTTCCCATCCCTCCTCCTTCCTCACTATTCAGAGCCTTTTGATGAAGAGGTCTGGAAGCTCCACGGACTCGGCTGCACTTTCCTGACTCTACGCTGCATCCCACAGGAAGCAACAGCAACAACGAACTGGCACAAACTAAACATTAATTACAGCTAATGAGGGGTTTGGCATTAAAATGACAAGCCATTCACTTCCTATGACTGTCCTAAGAGCATTTTTAGAAAAGAGTTGCATGCATGGGGCTATGCAAAAAAAGGCACAGCATTCCAAAAGCCTGGTAAGACTTCCCAGCAGTGCCAGGTGGTGGTGAGAAGCTCGTTGGGTCAGGAATATGCTGTATTTGACAAATGACTAGTCACTGTTTATCACTTGAGACAAATGCAATCTAAAAGATTGTGTTTTCTGACACAGCTCAGTTCAGCTGTTGGATAACTGGTACCAAAACCAATCAGGCCCCTTTTATCCCCCCCTGTCTGTCTTCCATACATACTAATAAAGGCATTTAAAATCTAATCTCCCTCTTGTCTTCCCAAAATGGAATCCAGAGGAGCCAAATATGACAGTCATTTTGCAGAGAAGCCTCGCAGGGGCATTAGGGGTAACGTACAGTTTTAGTTCCCTAATAGAGTTTTAAACCCCTGAGAGATAAAGTAAAGTCAGCACGTAAATGAGGCGCTTGCTCCAAATAATTAGTGCTTCTGGAGCACTTTTCATCTTCAAAGGGCTTTGTGCACATCCTTGGGAGTGTGGTACACAGCCCCTTCTTGACAGATGGAGAAAGAGGCCAAGGGTATTTCATGTTTGCAAACAGGGCTGGGGAAGGGTCTGGAGGGCTGGTGAGGCTCGTACTCAGAATTCAGGGACTATTTTCCCTGCTTATAGAAAGCCAGGTGGATTTCTGCACAGCATGCCAGCTCAGAAGTTGAGCTCGGCAGGATGGGGAGCCAGCTCAGCAGCGCTGGGCTGTAAGCATTAACCTGGGTCTACAGTCAAACCACAAGGGACGCATCTGACCTTTGAATAATTGAGCACTGCAGTGGAGAGGCTTCAGTAACCGAGCTCACAGCATGAGAAGAGGAGCTGTTGGAGGTCAGGGAGGGAAACATTCCTCAGTTTTTCATTAATGAGAAAACACAGATGAAAACTCAGCTTCGGAATACAAAGGAACAGACCTTTTTGCAAGGGAAATGACAACAGTGGGGTGGGTTTGGGGTTCGGTGGGTTTAAGGTATGGTCTATGGTGCCTGCGAGGCTGTTTTTTGCTGGTGTGAAAGGTCACAGTAAGGTGGGTCAAGGGGAAGCAGTTAGAGCTCAGTTTGACGCTAAGGAGGCAGAGCTCCATAAGCTAGGCTTGTCCCGAGGGGTTGTGGAAAAAGGCAGCTGCAGCCAACTTCTTTATCACAAAATGATTTGGGTTTGAACGGACATTTCAAGGTCACCAAGTCTAACGCCCTGCAGTAAGCAGGGACACTTTCAACTAGATCAGGCTGCTCAGAGCCCCGTCCAACCTGGCCTTGAATGTTTCCAGGGATGGGGCATCTACCACCTCTCTGGGAAACCTCTGCCAGTGTTTCACCACCCTCATCATAAAAAATGTCTTCCTTAGATCTAAATCTTAGTCTAAATCTACCCTCTTTTAGTTCAAAACCATTACCTCTTGTCCTGTCACAACAGACCCTACTGAAAAGCTTGTCCCTGTATTTCTGATAAGCCCCTTTTAAGTACTGAAAGGTCACAATAAGTCTCCCTGGAACCTTCTCCAGGCTGAACAACGCCAACTCTCTTGGCTGTTACTCACAGGAGAGGTGCTCCAGCCCCCTGAGCATCTTTGTGGCCCTTTATCCAGTTGGACCTTGCCTCGTACAGCAGCTCCACAGGCTAATCTTACTTGGCTCGAGTCCCAGAGGCAGTGGCCCGTATCACACCTTTCCTCCTCTGGTGCAGATGATCCCTCTGCCTCGCCTGTTAGCAGTGACTGCAGGTTCCCTTTTGTCATGCCTTTTGCATACGGTATGATTATTTTTCTAAGTGAATAAACTGTTCCATTGCTTGTCACTTGCAAATATATCAAAAGGACACAATTACAGCTAATACTCTTGATATTTTTTCAACCACACACAGGGAAACGCAGGGTTTAGGTTTCCGCAGCAATGTAATTACGCTTGGAACTAAACTAAACCTTTGCTTCAGAGGTTCTCTCTGTACTTGTGTTCTCTAAGAGAGCTAACACCAGTTTCCCAAATCGCATGACTGAGGCATGGGGAGTTCAGAAGATTTGCATAATGGGAAACCTCAGTGCAACTGGGAAGTGAAGATATAACCCAGGAGTCCAGACCTGCTTACTTTCTCTGATCAGCAGATTTCCCTCCCTCCCTCCCTCCCCTTAATATGATACTACAAAACCATTTTGAAGTCGAATAGGCTACCAAGTATGTAATAAGGCATCAGGACTGACTGCTCCAGAATAAGAAAACTTTTGCAAATCTAGCTATTACATTAAAAAGACTGATTCATTTGAAAAGAATTATCTCACCAAACATTTTGCAAGACTGATCATATGTTATTCCAAGGAAACTTTGAGGTGACTTCGAGAAATTACACTCAGCCATAGAACAAAAAGAGGCTGTGGAAATATTCCCTTCTGCTCAGATATTTTTAATAAAGGAAAGCTTGTTAAAAATAAACCGTAAAGAAGATTTGGGCGGAATCACAAATCATCTCATTAGCATTTGGGTGAAAAAAAACCAAAGATGAAATATCAGCTTGTAAAGTCTTCTCTGCAAAGCTAATTTTCTCCCCCTTCCATCTGGTTTATCTGTATTCCAAAACTCTCATATTAAAAGAAGTTTCTAAAATGGCAATTCCGGACCATTTTTGTTCTTACTAAACAAAGCAGTGTACACCCAATATAGAAATATAAAGAGGAACGCAATGAATTAGAGTTGGGTTTGTTGGTTTTGGGTATTATTTTTTTTTTTTTGTCTGACAGTTGATTTTTAAAGCCAAACCCAGGGTTTAAAAAGGAAAAAGCTGTGGGTGATTTTACACCTGCATAGCTTCTTACCCCAAAAAGCAACCATAGAACTAACTGAGCCTTTAGTCTCTGGTCAAACACAAACTGACATCAGGGATCTGGCAAGGACCAGCATCATAGGATCAGACCTTTAATAGGAGGGGCACCCCAAGCACTTACAAGACTGATAGAGGAAAAGGAGACAGGGCAAATGCAAAAACAGCATATGAAGGGCAAACTGGATATTCTGCTGTAGACAAGAATTTGAAATTTGCCCAATGGCACTTCTCAACATTTTGTGGACTCTGATTTGGAGAACAGCAGTAAAAAAAGTGACACTTTCCTGCAAGGAAACAATTAGAAAAGTAGACTATAAAAATGGCACTACAAAGAAATATCTAGAATTTTAAAGGTGGTATTCAAACAGACAATCTTTATTTTGCAGTTTATTAACTTTGAGCGTAATCTTTTATAAAGAACATTAAAATGAAAGTTAAGAGAAACTTACCCCATAGACCAGTTCACCCACCATGCCATTCCATATCTTAGTCTCAGGGTCCCTAGCTCCATATTTCCCATCTCCAACAATTGACAGTTTGTATTTTATTCCAACATGTTTTGCTATTTCAGAAGCTAAGTCTACACAATATCCTTCATATCTCTCATTCCCTTCTAGTTGTTCATGGTTTTTCTTATACATTACATATGGTGATTCCTTTGAAACAAAAGTAAAGATCAAAAGTCTATGAATGTAAAATACAGCTTTAAAACACACAAAATGAAAGCTGTTATTATCCTTTATGTTACTGGCAAGTATTTACAATCTTTCCTGCTTTGGTACAGAAATTAGAAAGACAAACTTTTGCAGTTTAAAAAACCTTGGCTGATCCTACAGCCACACATACTATTTATTTTAACCCTAGTACGGACCCATTGAAGACAACAGGACTATTCTACTTTAACAAAATTACACTTCCGTTTGCAGGATTAAGTCTAATTAGACAGTCAAACAGCATCACCGTATCAGTAATTCAGGTTTTACTGTTTACAGAACTGACATACCCAACACCTGTAACATCAAAATCATTTCCTAAGGCCCCAGTGCCCTAGAATGGGGCTGTGATGGAGATATTTTCAAAGCAGCCTAGGGGAAGGTAGGCTAAAATCCTCAGCAGAAATTTTTGTCACTAAATTCCCTCAGTCTTCTGAGAAACTTCTAGCTGAAATGCTGATTATATCTCGCTAAATCCACAGGAGTATAAAATACAACGCTTCAGGAAATAGCACAAAATTGGCTCATGCTTAGTAGAATTGTAACAGGCATGTAATTCACAAACAATACTGTACAGAGCATGTCTGCTAGAGGCATTGGGGCTGACAGAGGTGCTGCTGTTTATGAGACACGGGAAGAGCTTTACTCCTTTGGAATTGCATGGGCATAGGTCGCTTCTCATGCAGTGCTAGGGCAGTTCTAGTTCTCTACAGGCTTCGTTGTGTCACCCTTACTCAGTCCACAGGGGTTGAGTTTACAGGAGATGTACCTGAGTGAGGGGTGCAAGATTTGGCCCTACAGCAGGATGGCCAGATCCTGCAGTCATTTAGATACATGCATAATAACTTCTGTGAGGCGTTCGATTGAGTTCAAGCGTCTGAGAAGCAGCAAAGAGCAATGGTGAGCTCAGTGAGCTCCTCCTGCGAGTAAACTCATTGATATATGTGGAAAATTGCAGGGTAAAGCCCTGTGTACATCTCTGCAAGATACCAAACATTTCAGCCACTTGAAGTCACACAGTATTTGAGGTTTGCCTCCTGGCAAGGTGTCTAACACACCTCAGGAGCCACGTGTCTTGTTTCCTAAACACAAACACACTAAGAACATAAAACTTACCAAGATGGTAGTGACTACTATAGTCCTGTTCTCCACAGATGACGTGTCATTAGAGGGCAGCTGATCTAATGCTGGCACAAATCTTTCATATTCGTTCCAGTAACCAGTCTATAAAAATGGAGATTGTTACCCCCTTACATACATTTACAAGGACTCTGGTGCACAAACTTGAAACAGGAACTGTCAAAACATAGGGCTTTGTGACACTCATGCAACAATTTTGACATTAAAGGACTACATTAGCTTTAATCCAATTTCCTTATAGAAACAATGTTCTCAAGCCCACCTGCAAATAAATACAAGCCAAATCTCAGTACAAATATATATTAAATTCTACCTAAATTCACATCATCATGATGCCTGTGGAATAAATTCCCATGTATCCACAACATCAGAATCTACTATGGACAAGAAAATGAACTGCCCAGCACTTTGAGAAAAATTCTTTGATTTTCAGATGTTTCATCCATATTCTGCTGCAGTTCAGAGAGGGACTACAGTCCCTGCAAACATGCCTGAGCGAGCTTTAGAGTAGATGTGGGCATCGTTAGCAATGCGGGCACGGCAGCATTATCTTCAGGACAGGACACAAAACCCGCTGGGAGCACGAGGTGCCTATTTGTCAGCTGGCTTGTGCTGACCTTCCTGGTCCCGTGGCTATATTGCTATGCTATTACATGAGTTTTTGTAATTCTGCACAACACAGAAGTAACTTTTAGGTGCTTTTCTCTGCACCGTACACCTAGCTGGGCCAGGTATTTTGTTATCAACTGTGTGCAGAAGAGTTTAAGGAGCCTCAGCAGCGACTAAGCAGGTTAGGTACCTATCACCGGGTGAAATCAGTGGGGTTTACATACCTTGGCCACACAGACTCTTCTGTCGATACTCCTGAGACCCTGTCTACCTAATTATTTTTGAAAATCTGTCCTAAATTTCTTTTACAACAGACACCTAGGTAACTATCTCACTTAGGATCTATATTTTGTTTAGGATACAAGAAGATGAGTAGCAACTCCTAATTAAAACCAAACTTATTTTCTGTTAATTTCAGAAGGTTTCTAAAATACACTGGCTGCAGCTTTACTACAGCTCCAAGGCCTAATACGGAGAGGAAGGGTAAGATGAAGGGGAATTTAGGAGACAGGGCTGAGCACAGGACCATGACAGCAGATATTATGCTTGGCAGTGGAAAAACTCCAGAAGGGTTTTAAGGGAAAAAGGGGTCTGAAGTTGGCATGGAAACCAATGAAGACCTTAAGCAGTGTGAGTGGTTTGGTCGAGAAACAGAACAGAACAAGGTTCCTGGGATAGGGAAGACAGCAAGAAGGTGGTATTTCCTCCGGGGCCTGTTATTTCTGAGTTTCATTAGTGTGTTGGAATAAATAATTGTGAAGGTGTGAAATCTGGATGGATATCTTGAAACTCACCTTCCGTGATCCAGCAGCTTTCATTTCATACACATCAATTGTGTAATTTGTTCTCCGCCCATAGGTGTCAAACTGGATGTTCCCCGTCATTCCTTGAACTTGCACCTTAAGGGAATAAACAGTAAAAACATTTTAATAAAAGATTCACTTTATTTTTCCCTTTGTTACATTCTGCAGGAACCCACTAGCTCTAGCACTACTTTTATCTATATGAGACTTTTGACAAAGCCTGTTATATTCTTTGTAACAAAACCATCTCAATTCTGTTTCAGCTGTACATATTCTTCATTAGTTAGCGCTCAGCTGGTGACTCACTACCACAGAGTGAGCTGCATTTAGGTATAAGTGGAATTAGCCCTGCACGTATGCTAAATGGAAGAAAGACTGATTCTGCCATGCTTAGTCACGCTGGGTTCACTGATACAGTATGGAGTATCAGCGAGGCACATGCAACAATTCAGTGCCATTAAACCCCTCACAATACGGTGTACAGTGATTTGCAATACGGTCCAGAATCCCATATCATTGCTCATTCTGGGAAGTGCTTTATTTTAAGATCAGTGCCAGTGTAGGAGAAAGGAATGGATGTCTTCTCTGAACGAGCGGAGACAATTGTCTCTACTGCTTATGGAGTTTTGGTCTCAGTCTGGACGGATAGGTGTACAGGCGGTAAGTCATTATCATTACCTGCTCATATGAATCATCTGAAGGGGAAGTATAAAGTACTTTGTTTCAAAGAAAAAATCTTTCTTATTTCCCTGTATGAAAGGGTGAGATATTTCCATTTATCACTTATCAAAACTGACAAGCTGTCATCTCAGGCAGAAGGGGTAACAGCCTGAAACTTCAGTAGGGGTAAATTAGCTTTAATATTTACTAAAATACTGTAGAAATTACAGGAATAGGTGATGGAAGATTAGTGAAAAGGACACTGTTCAGGGCTGGTGACTGATCTGCTATTTACAGTTTAGAGATGGTGCAATCAACTCATTATGGCAGACAAGGCCACATAAAACAGACAAAATTCCTTGAACCCCAAACTATCCACTGAGCCAAATTCAGACTGACATATAAGCTGTGATTTTTTTTTATCAGTAAGTGGGTTTGAACCTTTCTTAAAATAGTTTATATCATCTCAGGGGTCTGGAAGAACATGTGAGTTATTCCTGTCTCCAGAAAGCTAGAGAGGTGGATGGGGCCTTGAAAGCTAAATTTGCCCCTAAGTGGTCTTATCAACTGTGGACTGAACAAATGTATTTGTAGGGTAGTTGACACATGCAGACAGATGCCTGCATAAGGGGCGAGAGCAGGACGGACAGGATGGGGTCCGGAAGGTAGTGTGGGATGATCTTGGGTAGCATTTGTTGGAGGTGTATATAAACCACACTTAGAGGACTTTGGGCAGCTAAAATACAGAGCAACCATCTGAATGTCAAACTTCTGCTTTTTTTCCAATCATAAATTGAGAGAAAAAGTTCATAATTCTTACGAATTATGTTTTTTAAAGAAATTAGCTTGAATAAGGGAGTGCCCTGTAGTAGCGTTGGTTTTCTCTGTTGACATGAATACCTCGTATCTCATTCAGAGGAGTTTTACGTTTTGCTTGTAATTAAGTTCAAATGGACAGTACAAATTCTTTAACTATTATGAAGGTTGAATTTAATTAACTCCTCTTCAAAAGTGTGTAATGCTACATTAGTGAACGTGCAAGTTAAGGCATTTATTAGGAAGTGACATAATAGCATAAAAAGAGCTCTGGCAATATGGAAGTGAACCATTTCTCTCACTCTTAAGAGTGATACAATCTGACTGTAATCTTCTGTAATTCATTATAACCTTCTGATATAATCCTTCCAATCTGGTAATTGAACAAAAAGCAGTAATTAAGCTTAGTGTAGGAAGGCTGACCTAGGATTTGTTTATACCTAACATGGGCTTAATTCTGATCTCACTTGCTCCAGTTATATGCCTGCATTAATATAATCAATTCTAACAGGTTTGATTTAGAGTCACAACCCCAGGGGGATATGATTTTGGCCAAAGTTTTGAAAGCTAATTTGTTACGCCTTGCCCTCTACTAAATATATTTTAGCAATCCTTTTTGGAGTTTGTCATTAAGTTTGTTTTTTATTTCTTTTTTTTTTTTTTATTTTTCCGAGGACCTGAAGCTGTTTGCATGAAGACAGAAATTCTGTGTACATGGAGTAGTGGTATTTTGCTAGCCGGAGTTAAACCACGACAAGTAGGATGCAAGCTCGGTCTCAGCATAATCGCTGCTCCTGTGGAATATACACATTCATTAGCTGGTATGTTTGCCCTTACCATTTTCAGCGCTCTTTCTATATCAATTCCTTGGCTCCATGGTACTGCAGGGTTAGCCAGGCAGTCTCCAGCACTACCTCTCCTGGAGACATCCACACGCTGTCTTCGGAGGTAACGGAAAGCCTCTGCTATGACTAGGACTGCATCATGGGTCAGTGCAGATGTATACTGAAATTGATGCAAATAAAATATGGTGAAAAACTGCAATCTCAGAATTGTCTCAGGTTTATCAGGCCTATCCTCTTTGTTAAAATACTCTCAGAGGAACTATGCTTGCAAGCCCTTTTGTTTGCTCTCTGTCTTGCCACAGGTGGTTTATGGAGTTTAACAATTCCATCTATTTCAATTAACAAGTCAAAAATACTTTCATTTTATATTTTTCATTGCATATAGTGGCAAAATAACAAAACCAGGTTATAGTTGCATAAAGTTTAAAATTAATCAGAAGCTTGCTCATCTAACTGAGATCACTACAAAAGTCTGCAATTCCATGCTGGCCCATACTGCTACCAAGAGCAAAGAGGAGCTCATATATTCTTCTTGCTTAGAGTATTTTTTTTTTTAACAAGATTGCCAAGACAGTTTTGAATCGAACTTAACATAAATCATTTCTGTTTGTACCACAGTCCTGACCAGGTAGCAGCTGTGGCAAGGAATAGATTACTTTTCTTAGAAGACAGCTATACAAGCAAGTAATCACAAAATACACTTCAGGCATTATATCTCCTTGGTAATCGCCCATCTGCCTTCTCTTACTCCACGGTAAGTTTGAGGAGGGCGGTAAGATTTGTGTAGCAGCAACTCTTCACCAAAACCTCCAGACTCCTTAACTTCTTGTTCATGTTGCTGTTAACTTCACCCATCACTTGTTGGATTTATCTGGTTCCATCCCCCCTAATGGTATAAAATTGGTATCGTCTATGAAACATCATGGAGGTTTGTTTTTTCCACATTTTTTCCACATTTATGTGTTTGTCTGAAAGTTATTCCCTCCTAGAGCAGCCCAGGCATATGACATCAATGGTCTTCACCAGCATTACAACACACCTATAATTTAAGGTCTATATAGAGGAGACCATCTCACCATGTACATACTGGGAGCAATTGAATGTGCTCCATGTGCAAGACCAGATTTCAAACTTCTTGTAACTGCCCCTTTTTATTTCCACAGGGTTTGTAAGAGAACAAAGAGAAGTAGGTGTATGTGCCTGTACTGGGTGTCTGCCCTTTTTTTGGCTGTCTGTGTGATACCATAGAGCTCAATTAACCTCTCGCTAGAGTCGGTGCCAGAAGACACACTGCCCATGCGTGAATTACAAAGGTGGAAATCCAAGTTTCAACTGCACATTCAGCTACTCTCTTTATGGATAAGACTTATTAAATTCAGAAAAAGTTCATTCACAACTGGTGGTATTTCTTTAAAATGTGTATTATCTTACTGCAAGCTCTTCAGCTGTAGGCAATCGGCACAGAACAAGGTGAGTCCGTGTGTGCAGACCATGAGAATCGTGTCCGATAAAAAAGAGTGCAAAGGTAGGATTGTGAAGGCGGTTGTACAGCAGTCATACTTACTGAGTTTTAAACAACAGCAGTTTATAAACTCTGTGTGTGGGGTGGCTCCTGCTCTGAGTGTATCTCAGTAGAAGCGTTCTACTGATCCTGCCCACCCTCACCTCTTCCTGAGATGCTGTGCAATGATCACGCTCTCCTCTTTTAGTAAGTTAACAAAGTTTGTATGTCCCGTTCCACACAACAACATAGAATCAGATAGTAATTTTAAGGTATTTGTTCTTGTATTAAAAAAATATTGTAATAGCTGTCCAAACTAGCACTACATAAAACTTACACGCTGATAATTTTTTCAGCAGGCTGCACCAATTGTCAGTAACCTTAATGCAGTCCCTTCCAAGTCATGCCAAGAGAGCTATCTAATTTTCTACTTTATTTGAATTCCACTTATAAATGCATGAGCATGCAAAGAGAAAAAAAGAGAGAGAAGGGAAAGGCTGATAAAATACAGAATAAATTAAACATCAGGGCTTTAATCTCTAGGCAATTTTATTTCCTAATCAAAAATATTGTACATCAATTTTTAAGTATGCTTTTTGTCTGATTGACAAATACTGTGCACATTTCTATAATGAGTGGTACATTTGTGGAAAGGTAATGTAATCTTTGTGTTTGTACCATATACTTAAGATTATTTTTTAAGGATGGAGAATAATTTTTCCCTCAAGGTAAATTGCTTTCAAGTGGAATAAAATCTTCCCAGGTTAACTTTATATATTTCAGAGCTTTTAAGATTAGTGCGATACTTATCTTTCCTTCTGCATCACTGCTTGGAAGCTTTAGAAAGCAGGCTTAAGTCCTAATCAACAGGGAACAATACACTAATCCCAGTTTTGTGGGCCTCTGTTTGCTTTTCTTTGCTTCCTCTGAAATGCCAGCAAGGCTGTGGGATGGCATGGGATTAAGATAAATTTCCTTCCCCACAGAGATCACATGATCCCAGGGAGGGAAAAGCATGCCTTCGAATGGCATTGGCAGCCCCGCAGCTGGTTCCTGTTCTGTCTGTAGTCCAACACAGTGCTACCGCCTACCCGTGTAACCCCCACGCGCTGGGCTGGACTGGGGTTTTCCTTCCTAGCTGGTATGATATTCTTCTCTGAATACCAGTAACCCACAGTTTGCATGTTACAACTAACATAACTAGACCTCCTGCCCATGCTAAGACTAACTTAAGAAGTTCAAGTTACAGGTTTTTATTCAGCTGCACAATGACAGGATTTGCAAGACCAAGTGTTGACCTCTGAGGAACTCTCACCACACTGGGCACTTGTGTCCAACTAACAGGCTCTGCCCTTCTTTCTTCTGGAAGGGCAGTGAATGTTGCAACATAATCTAACCAGGGATCTGTATCATACACAGGCAGGTATCTGGGGTTAAAAACCCGCAAATAAAAGTTAAAAGCAACTCATATAGTCTCCATCCCTGTCAGGGTAAAATAAATACCTTTAATGGCGAGTTTTTGGCTTCAGGGAATTCCCTTTCATCAAGCCTCTTGCTGAACCATTGGGTTTTCATTATTAACAATCTGGAATCCAGTAACGTTGGCACCTCCGTGCATTACTCTCTCCAGAACAATGTCTGTGAAACCCTGGGAGGACACATGTAAAAAACAAGAATCATTGCCATCCAAAGTCCCATTTCTTTGGCTCAGTTTTACCTGCTACAAGGGTAGCACAAAAGAAACAGATTAATTTCCCTCTTGTTAGCTAAAAATATTCTACCAAGGAGACAATTACTATCATAACTGGGATTGTAATAGTGCTATAGAATAGAATTTAAAATATCTTCTTGTTCAGACCTTTGCGATAGAAAGCTGCACTGTGGTGCTATGGCGATGTGGTACGTAATATTCACTGGTCAGAGAGAAAACAGCGGGGATATGTGAAGTACTATTTCCTCTTTTCTCCTCTACATCATGAAAACTGGTCAAAGACCTTAGCAAAGTGTGCACAAAGGTTCAGCGCCGGGAGCAGAAAGCCATTAAACACCCATAATGTTCTGCGGAGGCAAAGCCTCCTGGCAAGGCAGTTCTCCGTCACAGCACTACTTAGCATTTCACTTGCAAACAGAATGGTATGATTCTCTCCCACTCTGTTGTTATTTATACCCGAGGCAGTAAATCGGTGTCTGTTTGATTAGTATGACTTGATTGCAGTCATGTTTATCTGAATGTCAATGGTTACACATGCTAAAAGGTAACCCAGAATAAGAACCGTGTATTTCTATGCACATGCTAATCAGTGAGATCATGACTAGCTCTTACAATGCAAAATGACACATCTTAAAGTCATAGAGTACTGATACTTAATAAGAGTATTTTAAAATTTGTCTTTTATGCTTTAAACACACCAAAACACGAATACACAGAATATTCTACTAAATGGGATTGCTAGCTTAAAAGTGTGAGCTGTGCAAAAGCATTTTTCCACTCACAGTGAAACAGAACCCAAAAATTAGTCTTGCTGCAGGATCAATTACAATATAATACTTTTTCTAAGGAACTCTAGCAGATGGTGTTTCAAAGGCGTCATAAACATCCCTGAAAGTCAATTCTAGAATCCATAAGAAGCTCTGATACAGATAGAAATTACTGTCTTGTCCTGGTAGGTCAACACATACACAGGCACAACCCTATGCTCTGAAATACAAAAGAACAGCTAAACTTATGACTAGTTGATGGAATTGGTCTATTTTGCAGCTTTTTTCCCCACTTATTATTATTCCCACAAATTATTTTTCCTCAGTGCTTAGGTTTCAAATATGTTACATAGAAGATTATGGTTATCACGTATCTTATTTATGAGGATACAAATTAGTGAAAAACATATAATTAAATCATTATTTTAAAATTAGTAGAGGGTATGAGCTGCTTAGACAAAAGAAAGACCACAATTGAATACAAATGACTGCAGCATACCAGTTCTAGTATTTTCTGAAGTAATTTCTCAAAATGCAAGAATTCATTCATGGATCTCCTCTTTTGCTGATTAAAGTTGACACAACCTGAACAGAATATATTACCCTCTAAACCTTAGCAATACTTGTAAAGAAGGAAAGCTCTTACCAGGTTAGCTAACATGTAGTGATAGCCTCTAGAATGTTTGCCAAGGATTACAACCTGTGAGGAGAAAAAAATGACGTGAATCAGTTGTAAAAGGATGACTCTTAACTAGTGTAAAACAGCTACAGAATGTACATTTTGGTAATCCTCTACACCCAATCGATGGGCAGCATGAGTATTACAGATCTCTGACTTCACAGACATGATGCAGACATTTTTGATTTTAAAACACATGGGCAGAGTACACGAAGTAACTCACACGGCTGAGAAGACTGCACTTGCAGAGATGACCTTACCTGTTAAACTCCCCCTTGTGACCACAGTGCCTCCCTGGCTGACCAGGTCAATTTTAGTTATCAGTTCAAGTATTTTGGCTCTGAAATGAGGGAACACTGGATCTGTTTACTTTGTTCCTTGTTTGTGTTGTATGAGAGGTGGGCGACACAGCCCAGGCACTCACTGTGTTTATTAGACTGTACCAGCACAGCGGGGCTCGGTAGCTCCAGGTCATACAGGGGTTTTCCTGCCATGAGAACCCTGGCTACGCCTTGTCATCTATGAATGAACCAGAGTTACCATGTCTCTGCAGCAGGCTCACCAGCAACACCCCTTGTGCAAGATTATGTCATTGCACTTAGCACTATTCCCTTGCCTTCAGACTAGAACCTCAGTAACATCCATCCGCTCCACAGCCATCAGGGGGAACCATGTCCAGCAGTAAGAATTTAATCAATAATTGTGGTGATTATGTGTGTGTCAGGACAGAATCAAACTTACCCAGACTTGAACTAATAAAAGATAAAAATAGCAAACATAATGCTGGTGATATACCACAGGTATCACTGACTATATCCTCTAGCAGCTCAAGTGAACAGATGATGCTTTTTGACGGAGAATCATCTGAAAATCTATACAAACCATGCTAACGTACTTTGCCATGGTCACAGATAAGCGCTCCAAATGCCATATTCTAAAAGACATCTTTTCAACATGACCACTTATGTCTTTGCTAAAAACAGAAGACATTTGAGTCATTGACTTTAGATATACTGCTGAGCCTGTTAAAGTTCCTGATTAAATTATTAAGTTCCCAACTGCCTCTTTGGGTTGTCTTGTCCTTAATAGATGTAATTTCTTTTAAATTCACATTTAATTCTGTAGGAATTTGCATACTTCCAGCAATCTGAAAATAAATTGCTGTTCAGGTCCTCTTGAGAACTGTATGTACACTCTGTTGGTAGAAAGCATCTGCTTTCCTACACTCACATTTGTTTTCTATGGAAATATGTGCAGGCTTCCTTCAGATCATCTGGTGTGCATGCTATTTGCATACTGAATTCTCTGTATGTTTTAATTTCACCTTACAGGCAGCGATTTACTTTTAAAAGGTTAGAGACAAAGAACTTGTTTAACAACAACAATACTCTCTGTCCTTTTAACCTTAATAACAAATAAGAAAGCATTTACATTTCTATCCTGGAATGTGTTTATTTAACAGAAAAATACCATCACAGATGAAGTCAGAGGCTGTAAGAAAAACATACATGGAGCTGCTACAAGCACCGGGAGCAGTACTGTAAAGAGGAAATGTAGGACTCATTAGCATAGATCAGATAAACTTCCATCTCATCTGATGTCTCCAAAATGACCAGAAATGATTGTTTTGTCCCTTAGAGAGGCCCAACGTACTACAGTCAAGCTTCAATTCATGAAGCATCTTTCAGAAGTGACCTGCCAGTATTTCTACTCACACTATTAACCCAGTTAGTTCATAATTATTTAACTAGAGATAAATAAGATCTTAAACATCTTAAGAATGTTTATAAAATCCACTATGCACACTGTCCTAAATCTTACCAAGCACAACTCTCCTCCATCACTTTCCACCCTCCACCAACAGTCCAGAATCTTGGATGGAGCTGCTGGATTAGCAAGCCCAGCAGAAACAACCACAGACATCAGTGTTACTCCTTGGGGAGCGAAGGGATGGATAAAGCTTTTTTATGAAGAAGGAAAACAGGAGTATAACAAATAAATCTCATCAACTGCTTATATATTGTGAAGCTTATATAGAAAGTGGGATATTGAATAGTGGTGGTGAATAGAAAGCCAGGATTACAGGACGAGGATTTCACAGAGCTACATGTCTTTGCAAAGTTTCACTTCCGAGACTTAATATTGCTTTCACCTTGACTGAAAGAAAAGCTTATAAGATTTTATACTGAACAAAGGAGGAGGGAAAAAAAAAATAGCTGGAAACTATCATGAATAATTCAGACTTCTGATCCCACATAATTCTTGCCTTGTAGATAAAAAGATCATAATGTCAGGTTTGATATAGAATCAAATAAAGTTTGTGTTTTTAATTAACTCTTCAGATATTTCCAATTAATTAAGAGAAAATGTAGAGGGAACATAATTAAAATGTATCTGGTTTTAAAATGAAAGTCAAATCTGCTGGCCAGCACCAGGCTTACTGGAAGTACAGACCTATATGCCAGATCTGAGAAAATAAGTCAGAATTGCCAATTTTAGTTTTTCATTTGCCTGGGGAAGTTATTTTTTAAATGAAAGCATGAAGACAACTTGGTTTCTAGTGCATCAGTAATCGTGATAACAAACAGGCAACTTCAAGTTGGCAGTTGCCTTAGCTTTTACATTTTTCTAAGAGTTCTGGAAGATAGCATTATAGAGATTAACTCACTAATATTAAATCGGTATGGAGCTTCATGATATTTATAAAGCAATAATAATAATTCTCTCATGATGTAGTTCAAAGGCTACACAACACCTAAGAGGAGGAACAGTGAAGAGGAAGCAAAATACCTGTAATACTACCCTCACAATTACACCTTTACCTTTTGACTTACTCTCTACTCAAATTACAACCACAGCTAGTTCCTGGTTTAGAATGTGCATCTGTGTTTTTTGGCCATGGAAATTAAATGTTGGGAGTTAAGGGTGAAGGGAATATTACAAGGTGAACCCCTAGATGAAAGTCAAGGCAGGGAAAGTATTTTAAACAGTAGTGATGGAGACAGATCTGGGGGTTTCACTGGAATATTTCTCCAAGGAGCTGACAAGGAACTAGAATACTAAGAACAGAGTGTGTAGGTGAGCAGTCGTAACAGACCATGACAGGGAAGAATGGGTTAACAAAAGACAAGACAGTTCAAAAGAAATGAAGTGACAGAATAGTGAAAGTTGGGTAGGTGGGCCTCAGCAGCCATACTTCGTCTTTTAAAAATATCAGCAGTTTGCCTGACTCATAAAAGGCAAATATTTTTTCTTTTATGGATGAAGGAAAACACAGAACAGGTGAGGCTGGCACGGGTCCTTAGAGACTGCCTATTCCAACCCCTCAAAGCAGGGGCAGCTAGAGCAGGCTGGCTTAGGACTGTGCCCAATCAGGTTTTTCAATATCCTCAACACCAGAGATTCCACAAGCTCGCTGGGCAGCCTGTTTCAGTGTCTGACCACCCTCACAGTAAAAATTATTTTTCTTATGCTTAAACAGAATTTACTGCGTTTCAGGTTGTTCCCTTGCTTCTTGCCTTGTCACTGGGCACTGCTGAAACTCTGATACTCAGTGAGACTCTCCAAAAAGAGAGAGTCTGGCTCCATCTTCTTCACTCTTTACCATTTCGCTCTTTCCCATCAGGTATTTGTATATGTTATTAATATCCCCCGAGCTTTCTCCTCTCCAGGCTACACAACTCAAGTTTTCTCAGTCTTTCCTTCTACATCAGATGATCCAGTCCCTTAACTGTCGTAAGGGCCCTTCACTGACTTACTCCAGGATGTCCACATCTATCCTATACTACTGAGCCCAGAACCGTACATGGCACTTCAGATGCAGCCTCACCAGTAGGGAGTCAAGAGGATCACCTCTGTTGACCTGTTGACCATGCTATCCTATGCAGCCCAGGATGCTGTTGGCCGCCTTTGCTGTGAGAGTACAATGTTGGCTTGTGCTCAACTTGTCTGCCAGGCCCCCAGATCCTCCTCTGCAGAGCTGCTTTCCAGCCAGGAAGCCTCTACCCAGCCTGTACTGGTGCATGGGGTTATTCTTCCCCAGGTGCAGAGCTTTGCATTTCCCTTTAGTTGAACTCCATGAGGTTCCTTTCTGACCACTTCATCAGCCTGTGAAATATTGCAGCACAACCACCTGGTGTATTAAACACACCTAATTTGGTATCTGCAAACTCTCAGAGAGAGTGCACTCCATCTCATAACCTTCAGATCATTAATAGAGAGGTTAAACAGTATTAGCCCCAGTACCCCTAGGGTACTCCAATGAGTAACTAGCCTCCAGCTGGCCTCTGTTGCTGGTTGCTGATCACAACCCCCTAAGCCCAGCAGTTCTGTCACTTTTAAATTCACCTTACTGCCTCTGTGGGCTTTGATTTTAAAGTCACTGAAAAATACAAGCTTAGTGGATATGCTTTGCACCTCTACCTACAGAAGCAGCTATCATGATTTTGGCAGCAGTGAAAAGAAAACTACCATGTCCAATTAATACCTGTCTGGATCTTATCTCCCCTTCATTTGAAACGGTTGCCATCTGGTCAGTTTAGTCTGTTTAATCAAAGTTATTTATCATCCTTTATTTACAAATGAAAACAGAAAGAAAAAAAATTGGTCACAAAAGTACAGACAACCTCATTTACAGCTCAAACCCCTGGTATTTTATGAGTCTATTAGATCTTTCCATAAAATGCATATGCTGACAGGCAGTATTGCCACAAAGAAGGTCTGAAGATTTTTACTGTGCTTTTCCTACCTGACAAGTGGCAGAAGTATGCCACTTAAATGGAATGACAGGCAGAGATCTGACCTGCTGTAATGTGTCTTTCCATTTCAACCACATCTGGGAACAATGAGGCAGTTTAAGTCTAGAACACTTCTTTCCTAGGTTTTAAAAAGACAGCAAGGAAAATGAGATTTCCTATATGCTCAAAGTAAAAAAATGATTGTTGTCTTTGTTGAGGTTATTCATGCATTAATTTTGGTTCCACTTTTGCAAAAAGCCTACATTTAACTTCACAGGTTACTACTGATTTTTAAGTATACGTGTAAGTTTCTGAGGACAGGAGTAAGCTACCTCCAGTTGAGCAGTGCCATTATACCTTGCTGTAGAAATACAATTATGACACCTTTGCCTTCAGAGCAGTCTGCAAATGCCAGAAGTGATGGCATGATTCTTTCTTTTCAGTAGCAAACAAGCAAACCAGATAAATGGACTCGGCTCTAAGAAAATTTCAACAGCATCATCAGGATCAGCTATCAGTGCTGATTGCACTTTGTGGGAACAGCATGGCTATCAAGCACAGCAACTGTCTGGCAAGCCTAAATTGTTGTGGAGCAGAGTGTCTTCTCTCCTGGGTAGCAGATCAAGTGTTTTCCAACCTATTCATAGCATTTCATAGAATCATCGACTGGTCTGGGTTGGAAGGGACCTTAAAGACCATCCAGTTCCAACCCCCCTGCCATGGGCAGGGACACCTTCCACTAGACCAGGTTGCTCCAAGCCTCATCCAGCCTGGCCTTGAACACTCCCAGGGATGGGGCATCCACAGCTTCTCTGGGAAACCTGTCCCAGTGCCTCATCATCCTCTGCGTGAAGAGCTTTTTCCTGATATCCAATCTAAATGTATGTGCTTTCAATTTAAACTTGCTACCCCTCATCCTATCCTATGTCTGTTCTGAGGATGGAGTTACTGCTCAGATCTGAGCAGCTCCTACCTGATAATGGACTAAATGATGGAAAAGCTGTGCCCTGTGATGCAGCACCCTATTGGACCAGTGGCACTGGCTGATTTGGCCTTTAGGACACACTGAACAAAGCAGGGGAAGAGGGTATAAGGGTGACAATCCAGAGAGTGCAATAAAAGCTAAAGTCAAGGCCCAACAAGCTTTTATCAGTATGTTGGCAAGGACGTTTAGCTTATATCAAGTGGCATCTGCCATGTGTTGCATCTCAGCTCTGTTTCTACCATGCCAGAAAAGGAGAAATGGAAGAAACCCTCCAGCTGGAAACCCGAGTCCTCTCCCTGGCCTCCCTCCCACGCTGTAGACCCTTGCTGCGGTGGGGGAGCTGCCCATGGGGCTCGCAGCCACTGCAGGGCTGGTCTCTGGGCTCACTGCATGGCTAACAGCAATGTACTTACCTTCCACAGAGTTACTCTGCCAAGAAAGGTGCAATAGTGTTTGACAGCCATACATAATCACTCCTCGCTGCATTTATTTTGCACCGGTCATCCCCTGTCGTGTAAATTTTCCAGACAGGAGCAGGATAAATAGGAGAAGAACAGAAAATAAAAGGTCTTCTGAAATGTGAACAGGATTTTCCTCACCTAACCAGATGCCACAGTAAAAATAAGATCCCTCATAACCTCAGTAGATCCATTTTACTGTAACTTGGCAGAACCCAGTCCCCTGTTTTCCAATCTACACACATTCTCCTGCAGAAAGAGCGAGCTCCCTTTGAGGATTATAAACACTTGACAAGGCTGATCTTCCCTCAGTAAGTTTCTAAAAAATAGCTTCTATTTTTTTGTGTCATGATTTTGTCTCTATCGCACCAACATACGAGGTTCCAAAGGAACCGCAATCCCATGCTGGAAAAAGATAGGTCACTGCTAGTGGTGGTCTGTCACAGCCAATTCCACAGAAAGAAAGCCACTTCCACACTGGGTAGAAGTGGCTTTCCTCACTCAAAGTGCCAAAACATCTTGACTGTAATTGTAGTGCAAACGCAGGGAAGGCAATTTATTTTTTCACTCAGTATTAATGGGATGGGAATCTGGCCACCAGGGATTGTGATACTGTAAAATATGCAGTAAACAATGATTTCATTTATATGAAGAATGAGTACTATATTAAATTTGAGTTAAATATTAAATGAAGAATGTATTAAATATTAAGATGAAGATCCACACACGTACTATTTGTTGCAGATAAAAATAACTGCATATATAGTTGAGATTAATTCATCCACCATTTCAGAGGCTTCATGTCCTTTAGGGAATGTCACAAATCCATACACAGTCCCAACTGATGGATTTTGTATTTTTGTGCAGCATACGGACCTAAGAACTTTACTTCGATGCAACTGCCACCTTATACATTTGTGACTAGACCTCATAACCAAAATCCTACTTTCCATTATAGCACAGTATCAAGATAATTTCTTTGGGTTATAAAACATTTTTCAAACAGCTTTTGGCTCTTCTGCAATGTATCTCACGCGGGACATAATCTTCTAGAGAACAGGAATCTCCTAGAAGAGGACATAAACGTGCATGGTGGAAGTAGGGATCTGAGATGCCTCTGAAGCATTTTATTAAAGTTTTTCCTTCCCTGGCCCCCTTCTCGTGCCCTTGTCTCTCTCCTTCATGACAGTCACATCAAGAACGAAATTTTCCTTTTAGGCCATTTCCAGATAGATGATGGTTGTGTAAGTTAGTCCTTGGAGGGTAATTAAATGCAACATCTGAAAGCTGTATTGTACTTCGTTCTCGCTCCATATGGCTAAACTTTCTTTTCCTATAACTAATCTGACATTTGCTGATTGAAGATTGTGTAATGGAATATGCATTTAATTTGTGCATAAAGGTTACATTAGAAGTTACTTTGGAAAAAAAAAAATTACAAACTGCAACATAGGCTCTGAGGGCATGGTACTTTCTCCTAATTTTTTTCAGTGTGATGACTAAGTCTTCTGTGAATTTTCTATGCCCTGAAACAATTTTCCTAAATTCATTTTCCTTGGTGTGACTTAGCATTATTGTCAGATTAACTAATCTGTTGGCACATTTATTGTTAAAGGACATATTCTACTGTGAAACGTCAGACCCCGGAGGACACCGAGATGAAGTTTTATGATCCCTGGTAACTGACATTCATAATCACAATTATTTACTCTTTAAGCTGAATAAGATTCATTAAACAAACTTCTTCATATCAAAATCTCTGCTTTGTTTAGACAGATGAGGAGTTTTATCTCTCTCAGAACTGCATCTCTCTTCACAACTCATGTCCTTCAATACAAAGACCTGCATGTCAAAATCAATCAAAACTTAAGCTACCCTTCAGCACTTGAAGCTATTTCACTACAAACAAGATCAGATACGGAGGGCTGATACAATCATAACAAAAATTCTTTGCAGCGTATGAAAGGGATACCCAAAACTGCAGAGACCTTTGTCCCTTATTTTGCCAAGATATTCTCAGGAGAAGATATTTATTCCCAGAGAGCTTCCTTGAAGAAATGTGTTATAGAAATTTTTAATTAGGGAATTTTTAGATTCTTGAGTGAGATTAATAAGTGAAAATCCAGTTTTGCAGCTGTGTTTATGGGAAGTGACTTAAATATGTTACTCTGCAGCAGTGACTTCCACACATAGGTCATTTTAGGAAGGAGATCATATTTTAGTTGTCTAAGCACTATCAAAACTGACTTCCTGACTAGCATCCTTCCCTAAGTTTCACAACACCTAAAGTCACTTTCACAAAGACTATTAATAACAGTAATCTTAATTTATTATTACTTTCCCAAACCTGCAGGAATCACAAATGCACTGTCATACGGTTTGAAGGCATATTCACATCGTTAACAAGGAGTTCCTTCGTGATGTTTGCATCGTGTGACACAGGACATGACATCTAACTGTCCCTTTTGCCTTTCAACACTGTGAAACTGTACGCTGAACATTCTTACGAGAGCTCTTGCAATCGCAGACAAACATAAACAAATTCACATTGCTTCTTCTCATGCCCCATAGGGAAAATGAGACTACTTCAGAGTTAGTTGCTCAAAATATAAAAGGATGGCTATCCACTGGGGGAAGAGAGGAAGAGTAAACTGAGGCACACGGTTTTCATTTTAAAATTACATAAATTTCCCATTTTCTCCATACTTCCCATAAGCATGTCAGAGTAAAACCCCAGTATTATTCCCTGGAATTGAACAAGAATATTTGGAAATGGAATTCTGCTTATATAAACCATTACTACATATCAGGTTCACTTCCAACTATTATTTGGATATAACCCAGAAGTGTCGCAGTAATTCAGTCCCAATGCTCACATGAGAATCTTTTGGAAGGGGTTTTGTACTGCAGAACACTGCCTTCAAGCAGACTGAAAAATACTGAATAGCAGCCATTCTTTTTTTTTTTTCTTTTGAGCATTTCCTTTCCTTTCTAAATGCCGTACGAAATTAAGAGGAAAAAAAAAATAATCAGTGCCACCTCCTTTAGGAAAAACAAGGTTACTTTTTCTTATACTTTTTATTATAAATGGAATTTTAGTCTGACTAGAATTGCATTCAATTTGCTCTTTTCAGTGCTTCGAAGGAGTTTGAAAGGTTTATTTTTCTTTACTATAAACAGTGCTTTGCAATACTCCCCAAATAACTTGGTGCATAAAACCATGAACCAAGAGATTATGAAGAGTTAATTTATTTTCACTAGACCTAGCCTATGCAGCAGGGGAGGACGTTTTACTTGTATGAGGCAATAAAGTGACAGCAATATTCTTCCTTTCTGATTCTTTACATGCATTTTCCCAGGATAGAAGGTACTGAGAGTATTTTTAAGGATCTACGTATAATGTTGATAGTTTTATTCATAACACATTTTGGAAGAATGAGCTTCCAGTACTACATATGCCCTTATACTTACATGTGCATGATGATGGTGTGGCGCAAATAAATTTAGTTTAGTAACATGGGCTTTTTTTAAGCCTGGAAACACTACCTTCCTCTTAAATAGTTATGCTGTTTTCCATCTTGAATACTGTGGGATGAGTTTGTATTTGAGGTTTAGCTGATGTCTTACAGGGCCTGATTCTTTATAAATTTAGCCCAGGCTACCCCTTCTAGCTTTCATCTACTCCACAGAGGCCAGTGGAATTGTACTGGCATGAAGGTGGGATACAGATAGGAATCACATATGAACTATAATTACAAGCAGTGTGCGATGTGCACTGGGATGGTACTTTGCCATATTATGGCCTGATCCAAACCCATTCAGAGCCCAGAGCAAATGCATCATAGTTCTGGATCACACTTAAGGACCTCATATTTAGGTACTTCTTCCTGCAAGACTGCAGCTATCAGTTGTTACTGTCTTATATACTGCACCACCACTATCTGCGTTAAAAAACCCAGTGGGGTGGTCCTCACTCCAGAAATTTCGCTATTTGCACTGTAGTGTAACAGTGCTTCATGAAATGCACTTGGGTACATCTTGGTGCATGCTGGGCCCTGAAAAGCACCAGTGGTTCTCATCCTCTCCCAGATATGTGATTCATATTGCACCAAAACCATTAATCCTGGCTTAGTCAGTAGTGGAAAATAAAATAAAATTAAAAAATAATAATAATAATAATTAAAAAAAAAAGAGACATACGCTCTTGTGCGGCTTTTCTTTTACTGAGTTAGGACTTCTTCCCTTGTAAATGAACTTATGAGACACCAGAACTATCACGCTGTCTCTGGTGATGTACAACGCCTGTTTGCACAGTGGTATTGTGCTACTACTATTCATTTTGATAGTGTGTTTCCTTCCTCTCCCTGCAGTTGGTTCATCTGAATTGTCGCCAAGATGGTTGCCTTGGAAACTAATTAAGGAAAGCCTTTGGTTAGAAGCGGAGTTTCAAGCATTAAACTATTTGAGAGACAGATGCAGAAATTAAGGTAATGTCTTCAAAGATGAAAGGGTTTGTCCTTTATATGGAGAAGAAAGAACCACATTAAATGCTAGGACTGTAACAAAGCAACTTCTATACAACACTGATACTTAAAACCTGGAAAAGATGTGTGAGTGAGGGGCTTAGAAGAGGTGAAAAATATTCCCAGAGCTATTAGGGATAGGGAAATGAACAAATACGTTGGGACAAAAAACTCAGGAGATCACACATTGAGCAAATTCTAGCCCGCTCTCCTTTTCCCTCAAATAACCTATCTTTAAATGACTTCTTGTGAATGTTGTTTTTGAAAAACACCAGTACAGCTAATGGAAGAACGAACCCTCTCCCCACAGACCAGCCATGGCATGAGAAGCATCAGTGTGTACCTTTGCTTCCCAAGTACATCAAAGGCAGGAGCGAGAGGCTATCTCAAATGGTCCTCAGGCTCAACTTCTCTACCAAGACTGTCAACAAGGGTAACAATTAGTGCCAGCTGCAGAGACAGCTCACATGGTGTGGACACAGGCTAAAATATGAGTGGGACCCTCGGAGGGCTTTCTAAGGGCAAACGCATGTGCACAAATACTGTGCACTGAAAAGCTGCAAAGAAAGGCAAACTATGCGGCAAACTGTGCTTTTACAGCTACCTATTAACTTGAAGTTCAAAGCAAATACAATCTCTCTGAGCACAATGGTATCAATTTAAATATTGTCTCCAGGATAATGTTCAGGGTAATGGTTGACTCTATAACTGCAGCAGCACAACTGAGAAAAGATTTTGGTTCCCTGTAAGTTTAATGGCAATGCAGAGGCTGCCATATAACTATGCCTGTAATTGCCAAAAAGCATACCACAAAAAACATGTTGTTGTAAAAATATGCAAAATATCAAAAGCAGATGCATGTGTGTGCATTGGTGTGCACATTTATATCCCATGAATTATCATAAAACATAAAATGAGTAATTGCTAATGTCACAGAAAAATAAAAACTCTAATGGTGGCTTCAGGTTCATATGCCTCTGGCATAAGAAACTGGAGTAGCTTGGCAGCGGTCTTCTACATACAGCAGCTTGCACATTTACGGTGAGACACTCTGTATCAATTATTATTATTACTGATCAGATACATTTAAAACTGTGCTTTAATGTCTTCTGAACACTTTTAAGCTTTGTGTGCCATTACCTCAGTCTTTCTGCAGGATGACTAATACTCTCTTAAATTCCTGTCATTTGGAACCTGTCTTGCTTTATGAAGGCTGGATGACGGCTTTGGAGGAACATTACTATTTGCAAGCTAGAAATTCTCTCCTCAGATAAGTGTGAAATGTGCTATATGTGGGGCAGATTTACCCAAGATGTTGCTTCTCTCTGCAATCCATCTCTGACCCTTTCCTAGTTTTACAGCGATAGGAGCAGGCCCTTTAATGCAGATACAGCTGCCACTTTTGACATATGTCCATTTTCTACTTACCTTACTGTAGCTAGGCTACAGTTCTGAGGGCGACTGACCTAAGTAATTCTCCTTTCCTCCCCACACACCCATATGGACCTGTGAGCTGCGGAAACTCTCTTGAATGTGATGGGAAAGAAGTGACCTTCCATTCTCCTGTAGATCCTGGTTCCAACAATACTCATGGGGACCTAATGAAGAAATGTCCTAAATCTCAAGTTTCTAGTTCATTGGAAACACAAAAATGAGCTGTACCACTTTCTGATTGCACTGTACATACTGAGTACGCTCTCGGAGCCTCAGCTGAACCCCCTCTGCCCTGCACAGCTCTGCACAGGGGGTACAATCGGGCTGGGACACCACTGCGACCCAAGCCCTGGAGAAGGCAGCAGTGGCACGCTCTGCTCTGGGGGCTGTGCTCCATGCGACACACACGGCACCCCTGGGGTTCGTAAGCAAAGCAGAAGCTGAAGCTACCCACAGCTCTCCTCCTCCTTCAAGCATCCCACTGTGTTTATAGGCAGTTACTGTATTTTTAATTGCCACAGAGACTACAGGCAAACCCACACCAGACTATCTGTTTATAATGTAACACATAAACCAGGAAGCCTACACGAAAGCGGCATTGATTTTTTTCACTTATGTCTTCCCTTATTGTTGTTTTTAATGGCTATTGGCCAACCAATTTTGTATTTAGTCTTATGACACCCCAAATGTGAAAGCTGTTGTGCAGTGAGCATGCTCCTCTCAGATCTGAAGAGCTCTGCAGAGGGATGCAGCTGTGGCTGTACTGAAAACCTGCAGACCATCTTCCTAAATCTCAAAATTTCAGACACAAAAGTCAAGCCATAGCCAGTGCTTACACTGGACAGAGTTCAGTCAATCAGATTACCCTTCTTAAATCCTATGGATGATTTACTTAAAGTTGTCTTTGACAGTTTGTCTGGCATTGTAAAATTCTGGGGACTGCATTCTCTACTGTAATATTGCTTCTGCTTTGAGAGATGCCTCCACTCAACACAGAGATTGCCTTGGAGCCTAACCTTTATGACTGTGTTTGGAGACAGTGTCCTTTTGATAAAAGCATCCGGTCTCTGGAATAAACAGGTCTTTTGTAAAGTTTCCCCATTTTGATCCTGAATGGAGTTTCTTCCTCCTAATATTCCCCTAGGAGATTTTCTTCTAAATGGACACAAAGCCACTCTAGTCTGAAATACAGCTTGTTATCTTGGGAATAAGAAAAACATATTTCTTAACTCAAAACCATGTCTCTAAATACACGGTTGAACAGGCTAAAGCATACTGTTAGTTCTCAGAAGAAAATGTTCCGTTTATGAGAACAAAATTTTATATCTATCTGTGAAGTAATACTGGAATATTTTAGCATCAAGGGACAAGAAGTGTGGGGAGCTTATGAATTTTGCATGACGTAAGTGTTGCTATCTGCATGCTTGAGAGGCCACTAGATGATTAAATTGGATATAGTTTTGTATGGAAGGAGGGATATGGATCCACGTGCTCAGTGGTTACAGAACTATAGGGCAAGTGAACAAACAGATGGTAACTTACAGAATGACTATTAATCTCTCTGCTTCCCCTTGCTCTGCAGCTGAAGCAACAGTGTAATTTGGGCAGGGTATCCACCTCTAGGGCACAATATGGGGTCCATCACAAGGTTCTCTGGAAGGGGAATGAAACCGGATGGGCTGAAAAGTGAAACCTGGCACAAAACAGGTTACCCAGGAAGAGTAGGAGCTGAGGTGTCCTCTTTCTCTTGCCTTATACTTACATACCAGGGAGAGACAGCTGGGACAGATCCTTTTCTGGGTACCCGCCAGCCCTGAGATGAGAAATACTTCATAGGGCAGGTTTCAGATCTTGGAAACACTGGGACATGCAGTTGTGCCAGATGCTAAAGGTATATGGAATACTCAAGGTCACTGACTCACAAGTCTGTATGTCACTGGAGGAAGGTGCAGGATATTCCAGCAGGACCTGAAGTCTCTGAAGAAAAATGCCAGATTCATAATTTTTAGATAAACCTATACTTTTTGAAGAGCAGTATACCCTGTTTCGAACTGGTTGAAAAAAGCATCAAAGGAAGAGAACTGCACTCACTGACTGGCCTGATAGAAGAGGTCGCTTTTATTTAATCCAAGCACTACCACAGATCCATGATATGCGGTTTCTGGAGCAGGGAACTGACAAGTTTGCTGAATGGCCTGGCCAAAAGCCCAAATGTCTGATAGCAAACTCAGCACGTGTGTCGACTGTTCAGCCGTTTACAGTGTGTTTATTTCTGCTATGACTTATGTTCTTGAACAAGTCCTAGTGAAGCTTCTGAAACCCAGGGTCACTGGCAAATGCTGCTGTTGTCCCTGAGAAAATGAAGTGGCAGGTGTCAAACATCCTCACCCTATTTGGAGGGAGGTATCACTCCCAGAAGGTGATGGGAGGGTTGACCTTTGAAGATGTGCTCCTGAGGAGGCTAAAAAAGGGAGAAGGATGGAAATGGGGCTGAGTCAGCCTATGCCAACCCTCCGTGGGACAGTTTGTCCATCAGTACTCCACCATAACAGGTCTTGGCTGTTATGTCTTGGCTTGGAGAGTCTTGGCTTCCCTTTGCTCTTCAAAGCTCTTCAAAGCCACCTGCAGTTACGCAGTCAGCATGCTGTTAACATGCTCAGATGTTATTGCCTCTTAGCTGAGCTGACTTTCTAGACTCCACACAAAGCACCAATTTGACTTTCTAAACTGCAATCTCTAGATTTGAAATATGCAAATCCAGAGTTATCTTTCCCATCTATGGCGTGCTATCAGCAAACACAGTTGGCTATAAAGAAGGCAAGTCACCACTCCCTTGAGCAAACAGGCTGGATGGATTTAAGTATCACACATATTTGTGAGATTTTTTTAACTACTTTATGAGAAGATAACAAGGTAGGCAGAGAAGATGGAAGGAAAAGCCTAAACCCAGAAATTCTTCAGCTGTTAACCTGGGGTCCACCATTACTGACTTTCCCTGCAGAAACTCAAGCAATTGCTTTTTAGTATCAAGATCAAAAAACCTCTGGAAATTGTTGCCAGAAGATACGTTTAGCATCACAGGCACCAGCCTGGGATCTGCTTGGGCAATTCCTTGTCAAGTGAATGGCAAAATAAATGGGACAATACTCTTAAAAAAGTGCTGCATAACAGGACTCCTCTTGTTAGACTGCTAAAAGGACATGATTAGCACCAGAGTATTTATCTTAGAAGGTATGTTCAGTTTGCTTTACCATCTAGCTTGGTTTCCTAAACAAAAGTTCCAAAGCCATTTTCAATATTGTAAATTAAAACAATTTTGCTCATGAGTATCTTCAATGAAATTAAACAGAAATAGTCATATTACATCAGTGGGGCCACATATATGACATAGTGTTTATGTGTGAAAATGTCTGCAGGATTTGGTTGCAAAACATTGGATTGATAGTGTTCAACTGATTGGCTAAAATTAGTTGATACAGTCCTAAAATCCAACTGCAAGGAAATGTTGATATCTTTTAGAAATATTTGTTATAATTTAGGATAGAGATTTCATGGAACTGTCACAAATGTATGTAAATAAAGTTCAAGAGAGGGACAATGGGCATAATACAGAAAAAGTGTCATCTAACAGTACAGAGATGGGCTACATACAATAATGTCACTAGAAAGACTCTAATTATACAGAAGTGAGAGTACTGTCCAGGGTACTGTAGAGTTTGGGGAACCCTGGAGGCCCCAACAGGAAATCTTTAGTTACACAGATGCTAATCACATTGATAGCTGGTTCAGAAAGCTGAATCACACATTTAATAAAATTACAATTTCACTAGGTTTAAATTTAGAATGCCTGCAGAAGAAACAATTTCACCAGCTTTTTGCTATATGGTTTGCCTGGCATATAGGTTTCATTTTAGACCCTCTAACAGTTTGATAATTTTTTTTTCCTCTCTCACTTGCTCAATATAAGAAGACATAAGAAGAGTGTAAGAGAGAACAAAATGCATCATTTTCAGAAGAGTGGGATGTGGGTATGGTGTTTTACATCTTTTGCAGGAACGTGACCAAACGAAAGAAAAAAAAAAAAAGGCTCCGTCCTGCTCCTGCGATGTGTGTCTGCTCCTAAACCAGTCTGAGCATGTGGCACAGCACAGCCGGTGGTGCAGGCATTCGGGGTAGCACTCTGGAATGGCCAGGGATATGGCCTTTCCTCTGGGGCAAAGCAAACACTGGGAAGGCCATGCCATAGCGAAACAGTCACCCAAGAGTGCATCTTCCCCAGTAAAGTTGTTTAGACTCTATCACCCACAATTTAAGCCTGTCAACAGCACTGGCTGTGCAGACAGAAAAATGGTTTTATGTATCAAAAAGTGCCAAGGAGCCGTTTGGACTACCAGCTGAATTTTTCATTAGCAATATTTCCATCTGAGAATTCTTTAGGTTGATTCAAAACTACTTCACTGGCTTTTTATTTCTTGTTTCACGTTCCACTCACCAAACTGTACCTGTCTTGCAATCCCTACAAGTATCTCTGATGCCAGTAATGTTACTCTGGCAGCTGAGGTTTTAGGTTCTTAACCTACTTAAAAATAATTCATTATTAACATTTGGGAAAAAATATCACAGAGACATTTACTGGTAGGTCACAAGTAAGTGCTGCCACAAACTATGAGCATCACTGATGCATTTTAATTTTACTAGGTAACTGGTCAGTTGCTGGGACTCACATCTCAATGGATATTTAATTAATTTCTAGAAATAGACATTTCTGGAAACATTAACCATGTCTTTCACATAAAGATCACAATTTCTGAAAAGCATATACCTGTTCCAAAATGGTGTTGATTCTGTCTACTTCACAGTCAATTAAGTATCTCTTTTCTTGTCGCCTGTCCATCTCCTCTATAATTCTTCTGAACTCTTGAACATCCTTTATGCTTCCTACAGATCTGGCTGTCACTTGCCAGTTGTTCTGTACTGCTGCTTCCATAATCGCCTGAAGAATGGAAAACCCTGTAGGGGGAAGAGAAAAAACAGCCATTTAAAACCAAAACCAAAACTATTTTGAATGTTTGACAAAGAGTTCACAAAAACTGGCATCATCTAAAGGGACACAGACTGGTCTGCAAGCGCCTCATTACCCGAGACGGCAACAGTGTAGGGACCAGTTTCTTCTTGCAGCTATGCCACCACCAAAGTCACTGACTTCAGCAGAATTGCTTGGCAGTATATTACTGCGAGGCGTATCAGAATCTGTCTAATATATCATATTATGATCCTCTCAGGGATGTTTATGGTTGTGCTGGGGTCCATGCCAGCTGAGAATAGGAGCTGCAGCCATTACTTGGGGAAAAGTCCATCAGCTTGAAGGGCCGGACAGAGGGGTAATTTGCCTGTGCAGACTGCAGCAATGGGTCATTAACTGGCAAAGATCCAAGCACTGCACAAGAATGCCAATTAAGTCATTGTACAGGTTATTGGAGCCACAAACCACAGGGGAATATTTTACTGATATTCACTTTGATTTCAAAAAATGTTTTTAAATATGGAGTCTAGCAGCGTTAACCACACTTTCAATGCTTTCATTAAGGTAATATCAATTCATTTAGCAGCCTCAATAGAGGGGAGAAGCAGCATAGAATAGCCAAAGACTACCCAATGGGAAATTATACAAGCAAACAACATTTCATTTTTTGTGAACAGCTGTGCCTGGGTGGCAGACAGAAGTCAAGTCCCTAAGTGAGAGAGGTAGTGAACTGGGAACAGTAATCTCCTTCATGTACTGCTATGCAGGAGTCATCAGACTTTGATTTGCATGTCTTTCATAAAGTATGTAGCTGCAAATTTGGTGAATTACCTGTTTTGATTCAGGAAAGTAAAATTTTTGCATAGTTCTCATTGTTTAAAATTTGGACAGATGCCAAGCAAAGACAGAGGTCATCTACTGGAATCACACAAAGTGGTTTCCCGTGGAGTCTCTTTGTACAGAAGCATCCATGTGAGATGTGTTTTGGTCCAGAATATTTATTTGCAAAACTTTCAGTTCAATCATTTAGGCATACTGTGGATTTCTTATCCACAGCCGGATTTGAGAAGCTCAAAATATCTTCACACACACAAACATACAGGATCAACAACCAATCAATTGTGCCCTGCGATAACCAGTCCCTTACACTTTCGAAACTGAAAGGAGTTTGAGCTAGAGGAAAAACACGTCACCGCTTCACATTATACCAATAGGTATTCTGAACTCAGATATCATAAAATCATAGAGTTGTTTAGGTTGGAAGGAACCTTTAAGATCATCTAGTCCCACCCCCCCTGCCATGGGCAGGGACACCTTCCACTAGACCAGGTTGCTCAAAGCCTCATCCAACCTGGCCTTGAACACTTCCAGGGATGGGGCATTCACAGCTTCTCTGGGCAACCTGTCCCAGTGCCTCACCACCCTCTCCAGGAAGAATTTTTCTCCCTAATATCCAATCTAAATCTACCTGCTTTCAATTTAAACCCATTACCCCTTGTCCTGTCACTACAGGCCCTTGTAAAAAGTCCCCATCCACCTCATTGGAGATCCAAGTCATTGTAGGGGTACACCTGTAACAAGAACTTGTGCTGCAGTCTGATCTTCCGTACCCTGCTGTAAACCTGTAGTGGCTGTCAGAAGCTGCAGCAGCATCATTACAGACACAAACAAGGAAAGAATGTGGTTTTCTAAACTGCAGTTAGATTATTATAATTTACCATGTGACTTCCTTAAGTCTCACTCAAATGTCCTCACTTTCCCCGTGCAGCCTCTTAACGCTTTTCTTTGTATGAATGCACTTTACTATCCCATGAAAGGTGGTGACAATTAGTATGTACGCTGCTTGGGAATTCTTTCTGGTATCTTCTTTCCTCTGAGACTATTGAAAGGGAGGCATTTACATATGTATAGTACAATGAACTCAGTATTCCTTAACATCATATTTTACAAAAATGTCTGTGATGTCTGTGACAGGATTGTGGTTCCATTACATGTAGGTGGAAGATCTAAGCTTAAGATATTTGGTTGGCTGCAAACGAGGAATTTTGATGTGGGAACATAAATACCACTAACGGGGATTTACAAATGCTTTGTGTACAAAGATGTGCTTTTAAAAAAATATGATACTGCTAAGTAATGAATATTTACAACTTTGTTTCATCATTCATGTCGTCTCAGTATGAACCTTGAGCTTGCTGTAAACAGAAAACAGTCCACAAGTCTTTTTTTTTCACTCCAAATTGAACAAAATCATTCAACGTATTATAAAAAACACATGTTAAAAAAATCTATAGTGCTATTTTTTGCTAATAACATATACAAAACTTACAAACTGTCTCAAGGAAGCAAGTGAAAATGAAGATGCTGGAAATCAGATGCCATCGGCTGACTGCCATGCACCCTGTTTCAGTTAACACTGAGTCAGAGCTTGCTTTGTAAAACCTTGAATATCTCAGAAGAAAGCTGGGCAATTTTCCTAATTTTGTGCAATGGCATGTTTGTGTGGGTGTGAGTGTGTCTATTAGTCAGTGGTTACCATTTCAAGAAAGAGAAGAGCAAGGTTACTCAGCAACCTTCCTCCTATGCATGAAAATACAATTACAGTAATCTTAGTGTGAAAAAGCTCCAAAGCTTCATCATTTCTGTCTTTTTTACCTCCTGTTTCTCCCTGTCACATCGTCTTTACAGTCACAGTCCCCTCTACCCTTGTCAGTTCTTGAAATCCTCCTATGGTCACCGTCTGTGCTGTGCCAGCTCGCCTCCCCTGGGCCCTCTCGCTCTCCCGTCCTCACTTCGAGAAGTACTATTTGCCCTTCCTGCGAAGGCTCATTAGGCCAGTCCTCTGACAACCTTTACAAAGCCCATTCCCCTTGCTTTACAAAAGCATGGTTCAAACCTCCTGCTTCCAGGGAGGCAGCAGGCTCACATCTTCGCAAACACGTGTTCACTGTTCCCAACCTCCGCTCTCTCTCCCTGCCTACTGCCTTCGGAGCCTTTTACTACATTCTCCATCATTACCCATTACGTGGTATTTCTGTAAACAACATGTCCCAGGCTCCAGCTGTACTTTACCATTAAGAGAGCTGTTACATAAGCGATGTGATTGTTTAAATAAAAGGACCATTTTATCTTCAAACGTGAACTTCTCTTTCTCCTTAGCATAACAATGCAAGCTGGGACAGTTCGGGGGCGCTGCGTGCGTAATGAACGGGGAAATTATTTTGCCTATTTTGTGCATGTCAGTGACCAGACCTGCACACCGAGCTTTTCCATTCCCTACCCTCCAGTAAACAAGCCGAGAATGCTTCACAAGAGATGCTTGCCCTGAGCACCCCAGAGGTGCTGAACTCTCATGGGTGCCTCTTATCTCATTCACCCTAAAGGAAACCAGCCAGTCATGGCCACCATCTCATTTTGTAGTTTTTCTGTGCTCTGCATCAGATCTAACCTGAAAGACTAACAGGCTGATAATTCACTACAGGTCTGTGAAGAAACCACGCAGGAAAGGCTTTCATTGTTACAGTTGCTTGTTTATACTACTTCAATTGATAAAGCCAAAAAATATTAGATAAGACAAGAAAAACTGACATCCTCCAAGAACATTACAGCGATGAGATCATCCCAATACAGCTTCATAATACCACTACTAGAATTCAGAAGTCATTCATTCTACAGTCATTAACATAAATACAGACAACAGGAAAAAATTAAGTCAGACCCCAGTCTGATCTTTCAAACTCTTTCTCCTTAGTCATACCTCGGATGTGAAAAAGCAGGAGGATGGAAGGCATACATTTTTCTGGAAGCACTGCTCCTGAGACTAGCTTGTCAGAGGGAGCCACATCTCCGTCACTGCACCACACTCTGAACATGTTGGCATGACTGACTTACACGTGTCTGGTCCCATAATGGCGATGCCCACACTTGCCAGGTCGTGTAACAGACCTGTATTACATTTTGGTCCCTTTTAGCCATGTATTGGGAAGGGGTTGCTCCTGTGATCTTTGAATGCAATCACACAAGTCAATCTGATCTGCACCTACTAAAAGGTTAGAAAATCCTGGCCTTAATATTCTAATGTGTCACTGTCTGTCTTATTCTTAAAATATTGATGATTTAAAAGAGCTAACCCTCATCTAAACAATGCAAAATGATTGGGCTGGAGGCAACTACAATAATAACACTGGAACAAAACAAGTGCCCAGCTTACTACTCAGTGAACTGAAGCAAATACTTGAGTTTTGCTGACTGAAGGTCGCAAAGAGGCAAAATATTCAATAGAAATTTCCCTCATAGGAGGGAAAATATTAGTTGTTGCAATGCTACCTCTATACTTTAAACAACCCAGACAGAATTACATTCTAGGCAGTCCTCCCTGCAGCTACCCTAAGACACAAATTCACCCAGTATCTTCACACTCCTGCCAGGGAAGCAAAGCTTGTGTCTCAGTCTTTCAGATCATCCCGTTGATACAAGCATCTCTCAACTGACCCTACTAACACAGGTGAAGAGGACATTTCACCCCTTTGCAACTTTGAAAGCTCATGAAACTGTTCCCACATCCACGTAAGCAAAATTCACCTGAGCAGTCTGCTCAGCCAGATGAAATGCAATGTACTACATCATTGAACTTAATTCGTTTAAATAACAGCAATAATTAATGTGTCATGAGTAAACCACCACACGGCAACATCTGCAGCGTCATGTGAGCCCTCACCATTGGCACCAAAGTACTTACTGAAAAAAAAATTACCCACTTACGTAAATCGCTCTTTTCCTGAATGTTCCCAGTAAGAACTTGGGCCTCAGCCTCCTGTTAGAAATGAAAGAGCGTTTGCTTGCAGTCCCTGTTTCTTTTGCCTTGCTGAGTACCCAAGATCTTTGAGGGGTATATTTCCCTGGCATGCAGCATGTTTGTGTCAGCTGAACGAACATCAGCTCTGATCAGAATGCTTGTGTTTTGAACTATGTATCTGGGACACGATACGAGGAACTAAGATTCTGGCCTGTGAGTGAACTTGAGGGATTCAAGTGTGGAGTTGTGTTTGACAAGGGCACAATGAACTCACCAGGAAGGAAGCCATCACGGCAAGTGCTTCCCCAAGGCAAACACAAATTCTATGACACCAGCTTACGTTTCAAGCATACCAGAGGCCTGTAAATTGAGATATACTTAGATATTCTGTTTGGCACTGAGCCTAGCACTAATTTAAAATCAAACAGATCAACACGCGTTAGGTGTGAGTAAAATAACACTAGCCAACCCAAAACACTCCCCATCATTCAAAACCTAAACATGTCAGGTTATGCAAAGCATACCTGTCTATGTCCACTTAACAACTTTATAGTAGGGGAAGAAGCACAGAATGAGCTGCTAAACTAGTCACCAGCAAGAGAGATGCAGCAAATGGCTACTACACTGGAGATCTTTCAGTCTCATGTATGTAAGTTGAAATTATTACATAAAAGTAGAATAACTGCATTCCACCTGGGTTTGACCTGATAACCTCTATCTGGTAACCAACATGTAAAGTGTTACACTCCCCTATTTTGCTAGCAAACAATATTCTAAATCAAGTAGTAAAACCTCTAGTTTCCCCTATACATGTACTGTATTATTGCAATCTGTCATCCGTCAACAGAGAAATCTACACAAATAGGTGTGTGAATGTGAACCTGCCGGGCTCCAAAGAATTTACAGGAACCATCTGGCCTGCATTTGCTCAGGATGGGATACAGCTAAACATGCAGGATTTCAGATCTGCTGAATGCAAGTAAAAGACCTTTTTTTTTTTTTTTTAAATAAATTGCTCTTTCTGAATGCATTTCACCTTGGTCTGTTCTTTCATAACAACCTTGCATCTAACTCACCCTGCGTTTTACTCAAGTTTTAGGTCAGTGCAGCTCCACTGTTTTGAATGAAGCTGGCCAGTGTAAAATGACAGCAATGTAGTAAGGAACCAAAGAGTACAATAACCAAGGGCAGACAAAATTTTGTAAGCAATGCTGTCACCTCGTAAGGGAACTTGTACATATGGCTTTCACAGTGATGCAGGCAAGTCTCCTTGTGTAGGACAGATAGGTATAGCTCAATACAACAACATGACCAAAGTTTATGGAAAGAGCTGTGTTCTAGTTTTAATTTTGCTATGCAGATTTTTATTTAAATATTTCCTAAGGGAATAATAATTGAGCAATTACAGTTGAGATTATAGATGAGAAGCAGAAGACCAACCACCTCAAGGGTATGTATACTAGTGCACACAGCCTGGGGAACAAACAGGAAGAAGTGGTGCTCCATGTCCAGCCAGAAAGTTATGATATCATAGGAGTAACTGAAACATGGTGGGAAAAGTCATGACTGGAGGATCACGATGGATGGCTATAAACTGTTTTGCAAAGACAGGCAGGGAAGAAGAGCAGGAGTCACACTCTATTTTAAGGAGAACCTTGAATGTATAGAAGTCAACTATAGAATTGTAGAAAACCTGTTGAATGCCTCTGGGTCAACAACAGAGGGATGGTCTCCAAGGGGTTCTTAGAGTAAGCATCTACCACTGACCTTCAAACCAAGATGATAAGGCCAACAAAGCAATATTTGGGTCACTTAAGCAAGCTTTAGGTCAACACAACCTCTGTGGATTCCCCAGCATTGGACACAAGATTCAGCTGGACACGGTGCTGGGCTACCTTGTCTAGACCGTGCTTTTGCCATGAAAGGTTGGACCAGATGGTCCTTGAGGTCCCTTTCAACCTGGTATTCTGTGATTCTGGATGCACATGGGTAACAGGAAACAGATGAGATGGGAACATTTAAAAAAAAAAAAGTATATTCTGCTTGAGGAAAATGTAACAGGTAAACAACTGTGCCCAAGAAGGCAGAACTAGCACAGAAAATCAGAAAAAGGAATAATGTATTTTGAGAAGTGACAGAAGGTGAACAGCATTGTGCAGTCCAGTGGGCATGGGCTGTAGGATATCCTCTGTGTACTTATTACTAAGAACTCTTGATACTGATGGTATCAGAAAACTGACAGAGGTAGAGGTGAGGGCATTCTGTCACCCGAGTACGCTGAGATCTGGGAGACATGGGCCTAGGGGTAGTGGAGCACCCTTCCAAAAAAACCTTTTTACATGAAATAGAAAAATGATAAAAATACAATAGCATTATTCTGAGCTTTAGGAGATCTGGGAAAAAACCAAAAACCACCACAAAACCAAAAACTATAGAGTAAGCACAGTACTGCCACACATACAGTGGGATGCAAATCTAGGGAGTTCAAGTCCAGTGATATTCCTGCCCAACACCAGTTCCCTGAGTGCCCAAATTCTCCAGCAAGGACATGTTCCAAGTGACATTAGCAAATTCAAAATAAACCATTTGATGAGTACCTGCACCCCACTGCTTGCAGCATACCAGCCTTCAGCTGAAAAGCCTCTGAATGGTAAAATCATAATATAAGTTTCTTCGGGTAATAAAGAAGAAATCAAGATACAAAGATATTACCAACCATTTCTTTCAGACCATCAAAGCCGTGTTTTTTCCATTACTTCTGTGCATTGGTTACCGAAGAAACCAGATCTAGCCACCATGGATAGAAAGTATCTCAGCCATAATCCTCTTGCTGTGAGATGCCATCAAGCTGACCACAGTGAGGCCTAAGTGAGGTGCTTTGGCCTTAGTCTGTCCTTAACTTGAGGCACATTTGAATGACAGTTTCTTAGGTTCTCTTCATAGTCATGAGAGATGCCATGCAATTTTTCTGTGTTTGCAACATGCATGGAAATCAAAGAAAATACAGACATAAAGTTGTGTAAGGCATCATCAAGTCTCACAACTTTTACCTTCAACTGAGAAACTAAAAGAGAACAAAAATCCCAATGTGTTGACTAACACTCAACTGATGAGGCTAATTACTGAACGTTAAAAATACATACCTAATTGTGTTTACATATTTATCTCAGCAAAAAGATTCTAATTAGGAATCACAGAGTTAGCAATTATCAGGCTGGAAAAGAAAACCTAACTTGTCTGCAAAACAACTGTAGCACATTCCATGTGAAGCCAGTTCTCAAAAGGAAAGCTTACAACAACCAAAATATGCGCAGAAGTTGCAAGACGTGGTGAACTCAACTCATCTTTTGTTGACAATACTGACTTTGAGGAGAGATATTTGGCCTATCGTATGACTTGCAGAAAAATAGAAAATGAAAAGCCACCTGATAAATAATGCAACGGTGTGCTGCCTCTCAGTGATGAGCCAAGCTGCTCAGCTACCTTTCTCAAGGCTTGACTGGGGCTGGTCTGAGCGAGGTGGTGCAATGAACTGTCTTTATTTCAGAAACAAAAGGTCTGCTCCTGTATACAGAGCTAACGCTGGCCTTCCCGCTGGCATTGATACGGCTGTATGGATTTCCTGTCTTCAATGTTTTCAATGAGGCTGCAAAAATCCAGAAGTATCTCTTCCTTAATGACACTTTTTAAGCTCAGCTTCGTTGTTTCAGAGGTACATTATACCTGGGTCTGTATCTCCCAGAGAGCAGTCTACACTTAACACAAAGCAGTGCACTTCCCATGAGATGTTTTTGCATCATCTGGTTTTCAGAAAATTCTTACAAAAACATTAAGAATGTTACTAACAATAGTAAGTAATGCTCAAAACACTGCAAAGTAACAGATTTATTGTCAACATTCCCATAGGAAATATGCAAATAATAAATTTGATGCAGAATAAAAAACAAACCACGATTTGGCCTATCCCATAGACAGAATAAGCAATAAGGTCAATTTGCAAATTCAGGTTCTCCTGATTACAGATATCTATATTTATTTTATTTCAAGCTGTAACATAGTTGAACATACACTTTTAAAGATTCCTATACTGCCTACAAACACACTAGCCACTGAAATGATACAGCAAAAACATCAGTATGGTATCTCAGAATACATTTTCATGTATCTTATTTGCTAAAGTAAATTGAATATCTGCCTAGGCCCCAGTGAACTGGGATACTGATGGAAAGCGTTATTTACTATTTCAGGTAAAGTTGCACAATTGTGATACAATTACAAATAGAGTTTAAAAGGAAATTATTGTGTGGAATTATCATCTGAGAAAGGAAATCAAAATGAATTATTTTGTAAGCTTATATAACTTTTTTTAGCCCAAATAGAGTATCAGCGTGTTTATTCTATTATAGGCAATAATGTTCTGGAAAGAGGAAACTTATCCACTTATCAACAGCAGAGGATTTTGAAAACAGCTAAAGCTTGGGCTCATATATCACTGCATTCATCTAAAGACCTAAAAATGTAATTTGAATGTATGCTGCAAACTTAAAATTATTGATAACACAAGTTAATTCTTTGCCATCATATGTATAGGGTTTTTAGCATGAGCATGGAAGACTTGCTGACTTCCTTCTCCTAAAAACATGTCTGGAACTGCTGAGTCTAAAAAATGATAAATATTATTCCTTTGAAGAAACAATCACAGGACATTATGGTAATAAGACTATGAATTGAAATACATATTCATCACAAAAAAGTCCTGGATCTCCTCAGATACATGTCTTGGAAAAAAATTATGCTAGTTGAGTTGTCCTCAAACATAGTAAAATTATTCTTTCTATCTGACCTTCAGTCAATCACATTAGAAAAATATTTATTCCTCTGCCTAACCTTTAGCTACACTTTCTGTTTCTCAAACTACCTGAGCAAACAAATCTTTTGCCTCTGAGAATTTTCATTAACAGATGCTATCAGCCTTTCAAAGTCTCTCTTCATCAACATCTCACCCTTTGGTATCCAGCATTTTAATTGCCCTTGCAGCTGGAATGTGTCTCACGTCTCAACCCGTAAGTTAATTTCCTTTTATTTATTCTGAACACTAAAAAAATATAGCAATCAAAGGGTGAGTACTGATTTAAAAAAATATTCTGAAATTTAAATGAGTTTTTATGGTAATATAAATGATAATTTATGGATCCATACTCACAGTCTGCATATGTGTTTCTTTTAAGTCACTCAGTTATTGCTGCCTTTTTTTTTTTTTTTTGCCAATGGCTAGAAAGAAGTAGCTTTTATATAGCGCTATTACCTACATTTTTTTTTCAGTACAAGCATTTATCTTCATAACGATGTATTCATTACATACAAGGTCTCATAATAATTTGAAACAGGTCTGTATACCTCCAAGTCCACTTGACAACACAGATTTGGTCTGAACTGGGCTTTAACAAACAAGAGTAGTTCTACCACATTGATGAGAGCACAGAATACACCATCTAACCAGCTTTATACTGATTCTTCCTGTAGTGAGGCCACAGGATGACAATGTGCACAGTTAGCAGAGAATTAGAGTGACATTAGCTCATTTTCTGGGCCCCTCACTTCAAGAAAGACACTGAGGTGCTGGAGTGTGTCCAGAGAAGGGAACAGAGCTGGGGAAGGGTCTGGAGCACAATTCCTGTGAGGAGCAGCTGAGGGAGCTGGGGGTGTTCAGCCTGGAGAAGAGGAGGCTCTGGGGAGACCTTATCGCTCCCTACAACTCCCTGAAAGGAGGGTGCAGAGAGGGGGGGATTGGTCTTTTCTCCCGAGTGACAAGTGACAGATGAGAAGGAATGGCCTCAAGTTGCACCAGGGGAGGTTCAGATTGAAACCTTACCATACCTGACCACCTGAGACAAAAAGTGGTTCTGTATATAAAGGACCTGCTGACAAACAGGTACATAACCGCAAAAGATGTCGCAAAATTAGCATAATGGACACGTACACTGCTGGATCACCATGATCACAGAACAGTATCAATAAAAGGTTATACATCCTTCAAGACCTAATGACCATTAGATCTTTGTGAACTCCTGGCCTATACTATACAGCAAAAGCACTGAATGCGTGAAACTACGCTTCTTATTTTTGTATTATCAATAAACCTTTAAAAAAAAAAATCTTGCATGTGTACACACTAAACGTTAAAGATTCTGTTAAATGATCCAGAAATGGTAATAACCAGAGTACTTAAAACAACTAATATTTCAACTATGATTCTCTCAGTCTCACTGCATAGTGCAGCTTAGGCAAATTTTTCAGAGGTATCTTTCTTTCATTTGCAGAAGTGACTTGGGTAGCATGGTAGGAGTAGGTTTTCAGAGGCAATTAAGATGCAGATGATGAAGAATCTCAGCAGGTGGGGTACCTGCACTCCACTGACTTCAATGGCAGCCAGACATGTATCTCACCGAGGTGCTTTTCACAATGTGACTGTTTATGTTAAAACCCTAAATACCTCTGAAAGACCTGTCCTGTGTGCCTTTGGCAATCACTTATGAATATAGGATGTGTACTTCTCAGAATACATACTCTGTGGCCTGCTTAAAAACTGGCACAGAATTCTCTACAGAATACACTGTTAATTAGTTATTTCATTGCAACATGTTCAACAAGTACACAGCTAAGGACTGCCTGACTAAATGGGATGTACGCATATCTGAGACAGCTAATTATTAGCTTGAAGAAGAAAAGGGATTTAGAAAATTCCCCTTCAAGGTTGCAGAGTGGTAAAGTATCTATTACAAAAAGGAATGGGTTGTATGTAGACTGCAAACTCCCTGTTTTCATAGTTTCAAACTAAATTGCTCCTAATGTTTTCTCAGAGTTGTTTTGTAAAATTAGGAATCTGTAACAAACACATCCCTGGGACCAGTCGGCCTCAGTACTCCAATTATGTTGGGCTTTGCACCCAATTACACTGCCAAGTGTTTACTATTATTTAAAATGTTTATATGCTATTTGAATATTCAATCCAATATTCAGTGAAACAAAAGAACTCTTCTATTCCATTTGTTTTGATATCATACCGATGCATGACTACTCTTCCATGACCCCAAAGCCTCACAAATCAGATTGCATGGTTAGCAAACTACAATGATAAAATATGCAAAAAATTTAGTATTATCTAATCCAAAGAAAATACACAGTACACACAGCTAGCAGCACAAGCACTCATACTTCTGATCACTCAGTTTGCCATAACTGTAGTCATTCAGGCAGAGAAAGGTTCCACATAACAAGGGGGGCATCTCCAGTATATGGACTGGAAAGGTTTAAGGGTTCTGTGCAAATCCGTATCATAAAACAAAAGGTTCTCATTCCACCACTGCCCTCATCCAGTAGTACTTGTTGTTTAGTCTTATTTTTTCCCTCCAAGTAAACTAAATAAAATTTCTTTATTTTAACACTTTCTGCCACTGTAATTACCTCTATGCAGGTATGAGAAAGCAAGGGAAAACCAGGTCGGTCTTGCCTGTGAGCGACTGAAGTTGACTTCAATAAAAAATTTCCATCCAACCTTCCTAATTATTAATGTACAGATGTTCTAGGCTCAAAATATAATGCCTGTGCTTACTCTAGGGAGCTGGTCCCCTCTGACTGTGCTCAGTACTATCTAACCCTCCCCCTGCTGTGAAATATCAAGCCAACACTTGTTTTTTAAAGTAAGAGGTTCTATTATTGTTGTTTCTGCAAACAAAGCAAACATTTTAAAAGCATATTCTTCAAACACTGGATTATTATCACTGTGCTATATCCTGCAGCATATCAAGAGGTCAAGAATCCCGTTCTAACTACTGCTACACAACAGCTCCCACTGAGGGTCTTCGTTCTCAGTACCAGATTTTCTTGCTCACTCATTGCTTCACTGATTCCATTTCTTTTTACACAGCAAAAGGTTTGTCCCTGTTTTAGGTGGTCTGCACTGTGCACCTCTGCCCTCATTCTTTGGACAGCCCTTTTGCCTCTGCCTGTTTTAAAGTCTTGGTGTCTTCATTCCCCTCTTTCAGAAACAGCACTGTTGCAGCCCTGCTACACTTGATGGCTTCCACTCATTTCCTTCCCCCACTGCAACTCACCTCTATCACCTTGGATGATGTGGAACCGAGGGAGGATTAAAAACAATACCATGCTGATTGAAAGACAGGGCTGAGACCATGCTCCTACTACCATACGGTTACACACATCTCATACGATCCTCCACTGATTACATGTGCACTAGTGGTTCAGGTACTCCAGGGTAAGCCACTTTAGACCTTCAGCCTAACTAAAGCACACTCCCAAATGTCCTCCATACTCAGGACTCTGGAGAGGAGTGGATTCATACCATTATCTGTCCTGATGGCAGAAGAGAAACAACTTGACTTTCCAGTTCCTCAGCCTTCCACGTGACACCACCGCCTCATTTTCCATCTAGAGTAATACTACATTCTCCCTCTAACATCCTGGAACTATAACACACTGGGAGTGAAGCATGAAAAGAGCTAAATTAGTGATGTATGTTCTAGATCAGCTCTTTTCTAGCCCCTGCAAAGAGTTTTAAAACACTGGCAATCTACATTAGCCTAAATCCGCTTCAGCTAAAGCCATGTAGAATTTTTGTGGGAATTCAGAGATCATTTTCTATTCCAGCCATGCTCCTGAAGAGATTAGCATGTGTTATTCCTAAGACTTCACAGAAAGACTAAGTTTAGACCTAAGCATAAAAACCTGAATTACAGGAAGGACCCCAAGTCATTCCTAACTTAAAAGCCAAAAATTTGCAATATTTGTCATATAACTCTTTGACTCAGAGATCAGGCCATGGCCACAGAGCCCATCAACAGCTATAAGAAGTCTTATCTACAGTCAAGACCTACACATACTTCAAAAGAAGTAATTCACCTAACACAAATAACAACGCTTCCCTAACACCACAGAGTTCCAGGGAGTCTCTCCATTCACTGTGGAGGGAACAGCACCAGGTGCTGTATCAAACTGCTTACACGGTTAAACACACATCAGCAAGGTGATTCTGTGATTTTACATCACACACACCATAGTTTTTCCACTGTGCTGTTGGCTTATTATTTCTGTCTGAACACAATAATATGGCTGGTCTCTTGAAGTCAAAAATTGTACTGACCAACGGCAGTAAACTATTAAAAATAAAGCAAAACAGTATTTTTATGTTGTTATACATAAAAAATTGGAAACCACATCTCTTCTGCTCTATTTGTTAGTTTTATAGACCTCAATTTATCTTTCTTAGCTTCCTTCTGATGGATGTCTTAATCCAAATTATTTAAATCCAAATCACTATCTTGTAGGAAGTCACAGACACCAATTCACGGCCAATGGACATGAGATTCAAGCCATATGGAAAAGCCTAATACACTAGACTTACTTCCCATTGACTTCTCTAGGAATTTTGCATGGAGCTGAACAACTGGTGTAGCACAGGAAAGCTCTTCCTTGCTATCAGCCATTTGTATTCCCTTGCTTGATTCTTCTTAGACAAGCATTCATTATTGACAATGTGAGAAAGGTTTCACTCCCCACCAAAGCTTCAGTTCCTGTATCCTTCACATAGTTCCTCAAAGCAACAAGCACAAAGGAAGGTGGGAGTTGAAGCCTCTGATGTGGCAGCACTCAGACTGCATTAAGGCAGCTGTTCCACACCCAGTTGGAGTGCGGTAGAAGCTCCTCCTTACTGTGCAGGCTATACAGACTACATCCTCTACACTGCATAGTAAATAAAACTGCAACACCTGGATCTGACATGCACACACTGACCTCAGTGATGTATTGCTATAAGGCTATTTCAAATATTCTTTCTCCCAAAAGTCACATGGATAACACGCTTCATTTCTTTGGAAAGAATCCCAAGGAAAAAAACAAAAGGAGAGCTCTTAAAAAGACAAAATATTGCTATAATGCCCTTACCCTTTATTCTTCTTTTTGGCCAGAAGCCATATAATTCTTTTCTGTCTGCCTTGTTCTGTCACAAACAGAATGACCTTTATCGAATGGTCAGCAAATGTGATAGTTTTAACAGAGCTACTGTTGCAATGCAACGGATGCACCATGATCGTACCCTTGCCCACAGAAGGTAGAGGCTCTACTGGGTATTGTCAAAGCAACTCACAGCAGCTGAGTGCAACAATCCAATTAGTGGAACAAGCACAGTTCATGCATAAAGTCACTTCCAGGCACCATGAGAAAACAAGACCCCAACATATAAAGGCTTGCTTTTTAAACGACACATTTCTATTAACTGCAGAAGAAAGAATTTGGGATTACCTTGCAATTTGACTTGTCTAAAATGACCAGAGGTCTGAAGGGGCCACTTCTCCTTATAACACTGCAGCAGAGTTGGCTGTTAGAATATGCAGTGGTCCTTTATGATCAGGGCCACAGCTGATGGAAGAGACCCCAGCTTCTCCGTCCCCCACAAGGAGTACAAAAAAGCTTGCTTTCCTGGTAGGGTAATGTTTTCTTACTTAGCTTCATGGATTTTGAAGCCTTTATCCTGGTTGCTTAGGATTTTTTGCTGTTAAAACTTCATAGGACAAAGGAAAAGCTCTCATCAGGTGTATCGGGATTTTTATCATGCTATTGGAAGGACTAGTGTGAGAATGAATGATACATGCCATTGGGGCTAAGAGATAAGACAGTTTCAACATTAGATTTTGTGTAGGTCTGCTATTCCATCCGCAAAAATATTCTCACCACTAGAAGATGCAACTATGTACTGTGGTTTATTTGAATCCCATGGTGCCACAGCACCACACATCTTCTGTGTGAGACGAGACCAAAATAAGAGAGATAATCCTGTCTGTCTGGAAAATACCATGCAAGAAACGTGACAGCAAGCAAACGGGACTGCTTTTTGTCTGATGGGTCTGGGTACAACCTACCCTCAATAGCCTTGGCTCTCACATCGCTCCTTACAGTAGACAGGGCTCAGACATCCCTAAAGCGAATACAAACACCTGGGGCAAAGGAAAGCACCTCTCATTTACATCAGTAAAATAGTAAGTTACTATTCACTTTCCTAAGTTGCACTTATGTGAACAATGTCAGAGAACTCTACAAAGATAAGGCGTCATCAACGCTATACAACAGCAGCAAAACTCACGGGGACAAGACTACACTGAGCAGAAAATAAAACAAACATGGAAAAGTTAGCTCTGCACCTGAATTTTAATCAAAACTTGTTATATTTGCCTAGCAAAAATGTGTTAATGGTAATTTCATGCTTTTCATTTAGAATGAATGCCAAATAATTTTATATAATGCAGAAGGGCAGTAATTCCATAAATGAATTATTTAAAACAAATATTTGCTAAACATTCACTTCGCCTTTGACCAAATTTAACACAGGAACATATTTATGATACATTTACAGTGTCTTAACTGTGATTTATTATTTTTAAATAGTTATTAATAAACTAAAATGAAGTGTGGATGGTAACAATTGAAGGCAGGTATGCAAATAATTCTAGTCTCAGTAAAATTATATCCTTGTACAGAATAATATGATCTAATATTTAACGGAGATGTGGAAAATGCTGAAGTCATGTCCTGATACATTTCTTCTTGGCAAAAAGCAGCATGTTTATTGCTGGCTGGTTTTCTTATGTAAAGTGTGGCCACTGGCCACTCTCAAATAAATGAAAAATGTTCTTTGATGCCCTGCATGAGTAACATATGGGCATATAACTTCACTTACAGTTTAGGGAAGTGTCCCATTAGCAATTACAGCTCCATTAATTCAATAATAGAACTGGTAAATTTTTTTCTATTAACATTACATTTACTGGAAGAATAGAGCTTTACGAGAGGAGGGAAGCACAGCTACAAGTTAATGTAGGCCATGCTGAACTTATAACTCTGGCTGAAAAAAGATGAAGGACAATATTTTTCAAAATGAAAGTTAATGACTTTTACTTTCAAAGTCTGAACAAAAATTAAACTAAAGGTTAGTTTTGAAATAACATGGACCAGATTTTTTGCAGTTAAACTACTATTTTTCAGCTTGGTCCAAGATGAATTTTGTACTTTTCTGTTTCACTCAACATTTCCCACTCCTCAGGTTCTGCTTGACTTTAACAAAATTTTCTTTCTAAGCTTTAATTCTGTCAGGCAGAAGACAAAATATGCATTTGTTACTTCTGTTGAAGAAAGTAGTCCTATATTGTCACAGAATAAAGCAGAAAACCCTGGAAAGAAAATAAGAAAAGTCTGCGAATAATAACTTGAGAAAATGCTGCACCAAGGAATATTCTGTAAAGGACAATCACTGAAAAAGACTAAAAAACTATGGAAATACAACAGCTTTCAGCTTTTCTTTAACAAATATGTCCCTAAAAGTCCCTGAAGGACCACATAGAAATCATTAGAACATCATTTTTATTAGTTTACAGAAAACAAGTTTCCCTTGTGACACAGCAATTTCCTTTTTTATTTTTTCTAGACTCTGGTCTCTGTATGACAACTGAGGCCGCTATTCTTCATACTGTAACTCATAAAAATATACCTCAAGTAATAAAACTGAAGCTAATTCTCAATTTTCTAGTCAAATGTCCAGTGAAGCCTTTTTGCTTCCTTGCATTCTAATGCCGTAATCAGCAATTATTTGTTTGAAGTAGTTCTCAAGAACCTCCATTGTGGCAGATGCTTTAGAAACAGCACGCAAAAATGTATTCCCTCCCCACCTTGGGTAATGACTGCAGGTTAAATACAATAATTAAGTGTATTTCCAACATTTGACCTCGAATGGTATAAAACATGACAATCAAAATATTACAAAGTGGCCCACAATAAAATTTCTCATTACTGACACAATGAACTCATTGTTCTTAAGCAAACATTTGAAATAGCATCCATTATTCATGTGAAGTCCTAGAAATTACCTATTTGGGATTTAGAAAAAAGAACATATTTGAATATCAAAATATGGGAGAATTTTTCATCTTTTATAATAATGATTTTGTACAGGTCTTTATCTCTGTGTTACAATTTTGTTGTTTCAAATGGCCTTGTTAAGAAATTATTCTTACACACATAAGGTCAATCTTCACTTGTGCAAATCTGCACTGCTGCACTTCGAAGAAATGCAATGAATGGCTTTTGCTTTGTGGCATATTCTGATTTTTACACAACCGAACCGACTTTGTTACACAGAGTTACATTCAGGAATTCAGTCTGAATTCCCTGCAGTAAAAGTTTTAATGCTAAAAACATTGACAAAATCCAGCTTTATAGTCAGAGGGTGGTCACTGAAGTCACAAAAACACAATCTGCAAAAAAATGAAAATTAATATCCAACGAAAACTATATCTATGCAAAATGAATAGCACTTAAGAACAAATAACATCATTGCTCCCATTATCTTTTTATCCATAATTTTCATAGGAGACCCAATAAAGTGTTATGAGGATGCAGCTGGCAACTGAAATTCACTATGAGACAGACAATGATGTGTTTATATTGCCTACTGTGGCCAGTTTTTGAAGAAGGTCAATCCAGAAATTACTTAAATCTAAACTGTAATGGTCTACAGCTGCTTGCACTTAATATGTTTGGCTACCTATATATTATTAATGAAAACTGAGTGTAATTCTATACACTTCAAACTTCTGAAGCCACTGTTCTTATTTATGCTTCCAGATGTGTAGTTTCACGATAATTGTTAAACTAATGGAAATTACTGCTATATAAATGGGAATTCATAATCAAAACAGCCAAGCTGAGTATTTCCTTGTAAGGAAATGGTGCTTTATGCATAAATATTATTATATGGTTCATGTCAAAAGGGAAGCATTATTTGGTCTTGTACGTTACAGATGCTGCGTGCAGCAAGACTTTTCTCTGACGTGTAGCACAAGGGAAACACGCAAACCAAAACGGTCATTATTCAAATGCATGCCATTCATATCCATTCTGCTGCTTTCTTTGAGAAGTGTAGCAAAATGGTTCCAGAGAGGACAACTACAATAATAACTACGTTAATACAATGTACATGCATCATCTAAAGCCACAATTTTCACTCTCATCAACATATCTAAAACCAGACAAATAAGCAATGAAACAACCCTGAAAAATCCTTCAGGGCACCCAAATTAATGTTAAAATGTGGAAAGTGACTATCCTTTTATATTACTAGGGTTTGGGGTTTTTTCCCCTTACTGAAACAGGACAACTGCCACACTGTGATGAATGCTTTTCAAATGTTTGTATTCAAACTGTCTCCATGAGGTGGAATATCTCTAAAACCAACACATACACTAATGGAACAGAGGCGGTTACCGTGTAATGCTTTTTTAAAAACAGCATAGCGTGAAACTCAAACTGTCAGTGCATAAATTACCGCTGCCTTGAGGCTGCAGTAACTTGTGCACCCTTGTATTCCTCCCCCCCATAGACCTCCCCTTTCAAAGAAAGGCTCAGATCTCCCTCCCGCCTCCACTTCCCCACCTCTGTGGCAAGTGGCACAATGACATTAGAGATGTTGGCTTGCCCATGGCGTGGGCAGGTGAGGGAAGAACTGCGTAACAAATGGGAGAAAAAAAAAAAAAACCCACAAACGGGGATCAGGGAGTTGTTTTCAAGAAATCTCTGCAAAAGCTGTTATTGCAATAATCATGTGTTCATGTAACTAATTATTACTTGTCTACAGCCACGAGTAATTTGATTTTATTTCTTTAATAAAAACGTGATCTAATTTGAGGTTATAGTTGTTAGTTCATGGACAAAACCAACTGATCAATAATGCTAGTACTACTGAGCAATAGGCAATTCTATCTACAGAGCAATTACTGACACTGGTGTAGTCAGCTGAAAGGTTTGCTCTTGCTGAGCCAAACAATGTCAGGAGACTGCCTTCTTTATTTTTCATTTCCCTCTTTTTTGTCCTTTTTTATTTTTTCCCCTTAAAGAATAAACCCTTATCTCGCTAATAAAAGATGTGCTAAACTACACAAACTGAAGCCTAATATTTGCTCCTAAAAATCATAATTTCACCTTTTTTTAAGCAGGGGGAAAAAAGTCAGGAAGAAATAAGATTGCAGCAAACAGCACTCCTTGATCTAGAAACACATTTACTATATCTTTAGTCTTAGGAGCAGATCATGACACAGTCCAGCCTAGATTACAATGGTGTTATGTGTATATAATGCTGGCAAAACAATTAAACTGCAGAGAAAGAATTTTACACTGCAGTTCTGACTTAAACTCATCAAATTAAATTCTTCATGAATTACTGCACACAGACTGAGGTTGATGTAGTCTATGACTTTGACATTTCATAAAGATGGGTGACAATTATAGATTCTTTCATATATTTTAGATGGCTCAGCAGGACATAATGGCAACTGAAAGCTATGTCCAACAGAGGAAATATATTGTTTATATCATAACTTCATCCAACATTTTATAGGGTTTTTTTTGCTGTATTCACCCATCAAAACCACTCATACTCGTGTATTATGTACACCACTTGAATTGAAGGCACCCAAGAGTTTTAATAAATGCTTTCCCATGGTAATTTTGAGACTACATGGCTATTTTCATATCACCAAGGGAATAATGGTACAAATTTACATGGCCATACCCGCTTTTGCCACAAAAAAGACAATATTATGCCCTCAGAGTGATCAGCATGGAACACCTTGCTAAAAAAGACACCTGAAAGTGTCTGCATTATTTGCCATATTTATCTGATGGCTTCAAAGTGTTTAAAATATTCTACAGTACCCTCAGAAAATCCTGAAGAACCACAACCATGCATTTTCTTCTCTGGAAAAAGTCTTCTTAACTGTAACTCCTAGCTCTAGACAGCTTAAGGGCAGGTCAGAGCCATTGTCTTTGAGACAGCTCTGTACATCATGGCTAAGGAGAGCACAGAAGGAACAAAAAGGCTTTCCAGTGATCAGAGAGCATTTTATTGGGCCAACCTAGAACAGCCAAAAATGGCTTTTACCTCACAAGGGGGAAAGGAACCTCATTTAAATGATCACAACACATCAGTGCTGATTGAAAGAATGCCACCACCAAACAAAGTAATTTGGACCTGTCTTTGGCCTTGGGTGGTATGGTTCATTGCAGCGTATGGAGTGGACTATTCACAAGTACAGTTGAGCAGATTATCAAAATCTGAGTTATCAAAATTGAATTACTGCTGTCCTGAACATGAGTAGAGAGTGAATAACTCATAACTTCATAAGCAGCAGACGAAATACTACAAAAATATTAGCACTTTATGCAAATAACAGCAGTCCTCTTATATCCGGTATGTGCACAGCCCTGGCAATTCACTGCATATTATTATTATTAGAAGCATTGACAAAAAATATCACCAAAACAAACAACACCTCAGGAGCTCCTAAGAAACCTTATCAACCACTGCTTGGTATCTGTTAACCTTTCCAGACTGATGCTGTTTTATCATGTCAGCGTGGAACTGCGATGCTCATGGCTTACCAAGCATTCACAGTTCCAGCACAGATCACTGCGCTGGGGCAGAGAACAGAACTGGAGTTGTGTTTCCAGTAGTTACAGTTCTGGCTTATGAAATTCTTCCGTTTCAGCCATGACACATTAGCCCACACTGCTCAGTAAACTACTACTGCCTTGGGAAAAGCAGCTTGCCTTACTTAGTCTCCAACCCATTCACCTGCAGGGAGCACAGACATACTTCTGCAAATCCAGGCTCCATGGCACAACCTCTTTGCAGGGCAGTGCCTGAGGAATCAGGCGCTAAAAACTGAAGGAAACCTCTTCAGCAATAAAGGGGATACTTTGCTGTTGTAAGAGATGACAACTCTGTGTTTAATCACTTCAAACTGAAGAGGGGTCCTGACTAAATGCTGCTATGCTCTTCAAATCACTGACTAGTGATTTGTTCTCCGGGCTGTTGACAACCAAGGTAAGTCAGAAATACTTCTAAATGCAAAGCAACAGGCTGTGAGCATGATGAGCTCAGGATCAGGAGAAATAAAACCTTAGGTCACCTTTCTCTCTGGGTGATTCTTTACATCATGAATCAAAGCAAAAGAGGTGGTCAGGAAAAGCTATGCACCTAGAGCTGAAGAAACAAATAATGACTTGTTACTGAGTATAAAATTCATGTCAGGAACTTTTTTACTTTTCTTCTTTAGAGATTAATACTTAATCACTTTATGGAGGTATTTTTCATTTCACTGTACTACAGTAGTACACTGTCTTATATAGCTTCTGAAATGCATGCTCACAGTGCTGTCATACTGTGAATTGCAAAAAGGAGAGTTAAAGAAAAAAAGAAAAAGAAAAAGGTGTGATTTTAAAAGTCTCATGAGAAACCAGAGAAAAATATATCTCCGTAAAAGAAAAAATCCTTTAAAAACTCCTTAACCTAAATACAATATGAGGTCATTTTACCTGCCAGCTGAGCGAGTTTGTCATAAATGCATTCACATTTATTTTTCTTCTACAAAGCATTAGAGTCATCTTTATGCTTACTGAAACAGCTGATATTTTCTGGGACGACAAAGGTATATGGTCAAACTAGTTTGGTAAATTCTCTGAAGACTGAAAGAAGAAACTACATCTGAAACGCCTAAATATCACAGACAAGAAAGGTACTGACGCTATAACCAATGGATTCCTTCATATAAACTCCATGGCAAACACCATATAATTAACTACCTTAAATGCAAAGCTTCTTAGTAATCCATTGTAAGTTTCTTCAAAGGCTCAAGGTTTTTTTCTAGGTGAGAAGGGGAATTCATGGTACAATTTAAGGGAATTCTTGTGCAGGAATAGAAAAGTTTTTCATTAGTAACTATGGCCATTGGCTTCCAGTATGACATTCTGCACATCACTTAGGTCAAAGCTCACTGTGCTTTCAACTCAAAGGTATTTCCATATATGTCACTATATCAGGTTGTTAACCTGCTGACCAGTACATCAAATCTTCCATCTGAAAAACAGGATGGAAGACCCTTGCATGCCTCATACAGGTAGTGTTGACTTCATTCATTGTTCCACAAAATATCATGGGACACCACTAACAGCTGTCACTCAGGTTAAGAATGACTATTTCTATTGAAGAAAGATGCACAGGAACCGTAAGTATTCAGTCAAGATCCAATGAAGGGTGATAAAATTTGCAAATCTGTAAGAATAGAGATGGATTTGACAGGCGGACCGCTCG
>NW_010270064.1:0-11032 GCF_000690775.1 Eurypyga helias | reverse complement strand
GCTTTTCGTCCACCAGTAACCCCCATATTCACCCTGGAAGCTCAGCCAGGTGGCGGAAGAGCTTCCTCTGCTCAGGGCACTTTCTATCCAACTCCCAGTGGGAAGGAAACTGTGTTTCCCAATACAGGCTGCAAGAAAACACCATCGCATTCTTGCGATGATTCTTGATGTATTCATGATCCAAGTCATGAAGGTAAATTTCCTCTTGTACGTTGACTTTCTGGATTATTTCTGGATATTCTCACATGGCTGTCACTGTGCTTCCACCAAAGCTCTTTGCCCCAAGGGATAAATATACAGGCCAGTTCCACAAAAAAGTCAGCTTTTAACCTTAATGTTGTTCCCTCAGGCACTGTTGAGGCCTGTTCCATATGGTTTTGATAAGCTCAGGCAAGGTGGTACCCTGGAGTTACTGTAGTCCCAGACGCTTGTTTGGAGATTCTTGTACCCTAACACGTATATCAAACCCACTGGTTTACTTCCATTATCTCCCTAAGATGTCAATGAAGGTCTGTCAACTGCCCCTTTTCCTGAGGGAGGCAATAGCTCAATCTCCAGATGCCCAGAGTGTGTAATGTTTGGGTACAGGACCCACAGAAGGGAATTTCCACCCAGTGCATCAAGGAAGTGGGGGCAATGAAGAGAGTAGGTAGACCTGAGGGCCTTCTCAAAGCCACCAAATCAAGAGTGGCAAGATCTGAAGGAGAAAGACCCTTCCCTACAAAAAGGAATTTTGGCCATGAAGTGAGGCCTAAAAGCCAGACTAGAAATGACACAGATTTTTCTTTTTCTCCTTGGAGATCAAGAAGGCTTGCAGAGAACACATATAGACCTGTCCTTTTTGAGACATCTAAGATTACTTAGATTTCATTTACATAAAAGCCAATTCCTCTCTGGGGCCCCAGGCAGAATATTCAAAGAAAGATGGGAAACATAAAAACAAGCTACCTCCTGGCTTGGCTTATTAGAAAATCAATCATTCTAATGTGAATGGGATCTTTTAGACTTAGTTGATGCTAGTAGAAGGGAATACAATCCTCCTGCCTTCACAGCCATTTTCTTCATTTATCTCTTAATTAACTTTTCAGAGCACATCAAGAACAGAAAACAACCCATCTTCCCCTCCAGCTTCAGAAACTATTCCTTAATACTGCTTGTCAGAGGCTCAAGGTTTGTTTATCACTCTGCAGTTAGGTGAGGAAGAGCAAGGCAGTTATCAGGGTGTATTGAAGAAATTCAAACTATATCATAATCCTATAAAGAATGCAACTTGAAATATATTTTCATGTAAGAAGTCAAAAAGTGAGGGAAACTCTTGGACTTCATAATGTTGCTCAGTGCCTGAAGTAACTTTGGCATTGCTGGGGGCCTTGCAGTCACAACTCCACAGCCTGTCTTTCACTGTCAGCTCCACACCCTCTCACTCATCCTACCAAGGTAGCATCTTCCAGTGCCATCGGCGTTGTACTTTACCCTTGTTGCTCTCATACTATAACTCTTCTGTTGCAATTTTCATGGTCTTCCACCTAAAATTCTGCTAGTGTCATTACAGCAGAATCTCAGTTTTGCCATTGCTATGAGAATCCCACCTTCCTTCTCCCTTTTTTCCTGTCCTTGGTTGCAGCTTTTGGTTTACCTCATAGGAGCCAATAATATGCATGCACAGATCTTAACAACCAAGAGCAGCACCTAGCCCGAGTCAAAGCATGCTCCCATCAGTGCTTCTAACACCATAAGTGAGAACAGCAAGAGAGGGTTTGAGCAGGTCCTGACAAAGAACATGTAGTTAACACAGGAAATGTTGGGAGTGGGGAGGACCGTGCCGCAATGGAGAGGGCGCCTAGGGAGGATGTTTGACTGGAGACCCCCATCACTTCTCCTGGCTGGCCCTGAGAAAGCCTTTCAGCCTTTTCTTGTTTCTCACTCTCTCTCTCTCTCCTTTTCTTGGTACTTTTCCCCCAGACTAACTTTCATAATTACAGTCAATATATGTTAGCAGCTATAGACCCTGTTAAGGAATCTCTGAGCATGTGAACTCGGCTCAACATCCTTTGTGAAACAATAACAAAGCTAAGTCTCCAGAGTTAGAGACGTCTTGGTAAGTTCGTGGTGTGCCCGAGTATAATGGGATTAGAGAAAGGGGCAATTAGAAGAGCCAGAGCAGAGGGTACAGCCTCAGATCAGAATTCAATGCTTGGAAGTAAAATCAAGACAACACAAGTTCACTGAACTATGAGATCATAAACCATTAAGATGATATAGAGCTAGGACAAAACTTCCAGTCAAAAGCATAAAAATGCAGTCAGAGGGAGTTTGTAAAAAAACAGCATGAAAACTGTTCAAAGGGCAAAAGCATAGACACTAGAAATGTTCAGTCTGCAGACAGCTTTTGTGTTTTTAAGACGCAAAATGATTTTATGAAAGTCTGGAGACATGGACTGAAGGTACTGAAAAAGAAACAAAGTGAAAATCCCCTAATAATCTATATGGTTGTTAGCAAGGCTTCACCAATAGTCAAGACCTTTGCAAGCAGGGAATCAAGAGGATTTGTTCTGCCAACTGTTTAAGATACAGCTAAATCCAGGGAGTACAATAACATATAATTATTAATGTATTAAACTATATTTATTAGCATATTATTATCCAAATATAATTATTAATTATAAAGCCTTGGTAGGATTCCATGTTTACTTCTGCTGAAAATTAACAATTCTAATCAGTGCTTCAGTTTTGTTCATTACATTTGGTGTAACAGATAACGGACTACAATCTTACTGTTTGGAGTTTGAATGCTCTGAAAAACTGAATGCTTTCAAACACATTATTTCGCATTCTATATAGCAATAATCTTGCCTGCCTGTGCAAGTGGTGTAAAACCCATTTCGAAGTAGTAAGAGGCAAAGGAATTGAATTCAATCTGCTTTGAATTTGGCACCACTCAGTTATAGGGCAGTCCCTGCTTCCAAGGGTCTTGTTTAATATAAGTCTTGGAATTTCATCTGGTTACTAGCTACTGAAGTTAAAAGCAGAGAACATGTGAATTCCTATAACCACCATGAAAAAGCAGAGAGAGTAGATTACAATTCAGGATCACATCACTTGATGCTCAGGAAGGAATGGAGACTTGGAGCCGATGTGGAAGGCCCTTTGGCTCTGCCACAAGAGGCAATGGAGTTTTGAGTCCACATGGCCCTTTGGCAGGGTGGATCATTTCAAATTGAAACAGTGGTTTTTAGAGTGAGTTGCCATGATCAGGCCAACAGGGAGACACATGTGAGATCTCTTACAAGATTTTTTTCCACATTCAGCTAGGTTGGCAGACACCAGGCTGCTCTTACAACATGACTAAACCAGCATTAGACAGTGACAACTCAAGATGAATCACTGGGACATTGTCCAGTCTTCCAGCCTGACTCTAAACACATCCTCGGCCACCTATCTTTGACCTGTACATGATTTCGCAAGGTCACTGGATAGTGGCTATCCCATAGCCTATCACCATACCCAGCTCTTTCTCCTCCTCCTGCTGTGTTCAGTTTATGAACCCACAGCAGTAATTGCTACAAGAGTACTTATTATTCATCCTTAAATGCCTGAAGTTTCACTTTGTGTTATTAAATTTCATCACAGCTCTAGCCCTCTAACCTGCAGGGTCATCTACTTTGTACATAATATTCTTACTCTCTTTGATATTAATAGTGCCAACCAGCTTTATGGCATCAGCACTAGAAAATTCATCTGTGATATGCCAACCTTTTTTTGCCAAGGTCACTAATGAAAATAGCAGAGAAGATTATTCACAAGATTAATTCATGAGGGGGAAAAAAAAATCAATTTTTTTTTCAGTAACATTATCCCATTTCTATAAATAACTCAGGTACCTGAAGCATTGGCTCCTTGCTTGGAGCTGTTGGCCATTTCAAAACTTGTTCTATGTGTACCTCAAGAATTATTCCTTGCAGGGGTATGAAATGAAATTTCTAATGTATGAATAATTTCCCTCAGGTTAAGGAGTTTATGTATATATTGAGAAAAAATTTGGAAGATCTTTTAGTCAAATCACAGCTGCAAAACCAATTGTCTTCATTTACTGTCATAAGCTACACATTTATGCAAGTCTTTCGCTTATAAGGTCTTTGAATTTCTAGAAAAAAATATATAAGATTTTTTGATCAGATGACATCAAACAGACCAAAAAGAACTAAGTCACATATACCAGAAGACTGGACATTGATTTACTAATATTTTTTACTTCCTTGTTTAGCTTTCTGATTTATTTTTTTATATATTTCATATGTTTATTTGTAGTAGAAATTAAAACCATTATCATTTTAAATTTATAGATGGCAACTGGTCTAATCGAGATACAAAAAAAAATGCAAACCCATGACATTTTAACAATCTGTGTCACCTTAACACATCCTGATTAAAAGATGGAACACAAAATGGTTTGCCTCTATTTACTTGTTGCATGCAAGACTACAAAGGAACCTACAAAATACATGCCTTGCCCTGAACCAGATGCAACAGGTCAAAGGCACTTCCTCACTCTGCTCTTTCCCCGCCACCAATACCACAGCAAAGAGCAAAGGCAAAGAGAAGTACCAGACCTGTGCTGTCGGTTCTGGGACAGCCCAAACCTGGGAACTGCCCTAGCTAGTGATGCAAATCCTGCGCTACATCCCTTCTCGCCCAAGAGCTAATTGTTGTAGCCTACATCTCCCACATACGTTAGATAATTAGTAATCAGTGTTCCTCAATTAAACTTGTAATTCCCTTTTGTTGTTCTCTTTTAATTAAAATGACTCTGCCATATTTTCTTGATTTGTCTGAGGCAACAGTCACACTTCTGCCTGTCAGCAAACAGCAGTAATTCCACAGCTATCTCTGGGAACCAAATGACACAAGTAAGGGAATAAATCACGGATGTCAGGAGCTGTTGTTGATTTGTTCTATAGAGACTGACAGTCAATCTGATACGATTTCTGAGGTCAGAGTACATAAATAGCAGCTTCTGCTGGTTTTCCCCTCCTAAACTCATATCTTGTGTGGATTCATTTCCTGAAAACGGGTTCATAAAATGCCTTCGTAGAATGTTTAGAGATGAACATCATAATGGGGATTAGTGCCTTTCTGTTTCAGAGTTGTTTTTCTTTTGCCATAGCATCTGGTCTCTGGCAGCATGGGAGTATGCCATTAGTAAACAATATTACTTAGAATACTTTCACATTTCTTGCTGGCTCTCCCTTATGGTCGTCAATACAAAATAACTGACAAAACTTTCCAAAAGGCTGAGGTTGTTATGAGAAGTGTGTGTGGGGTGGTGGATTTTGGAAGTATTTAAGTACTGAAACATTTTTCACAACTCCTCTGCTCACATTTCATCAAATGTAAGGGGAGATCCCACAGTCACATGTCTTTCCACATGTTCCTGGGCATGTGACTGAGAACAAAAGTCTTGGACACTGATGGGTTGGTAACAAACTATCTGATGGGGTTTCTGCCTGTGTCCAACACCTCTGGACCCTGGAGAAGTCCTCATTTTACTGTTAGTTTGTATAAAGTTGACAAAAAATGTTGGCAAGCATGGAATGAAACTTTAGGTTTTGATTCCTCTGAGAAAGACTAGATTTCAATTTACAAGCTTATTTGGAAGGTCTGATCAATAGGAAGTATGAAATTGCTCCATTAATTTTTCAACAGAGAACTTACTTAGCTGGAAGATACTGAACGTTATTTTTCTTTCCAGATCAAAAATGTATGAGAAATGTATTCAAGACATACTATAGGAGAAATTATTCACAAGAAATGCAACCAAGATGTATTATAGGAAGAATTATTCATGTAACATCATGGAAAAAATAATATGTTTTGGTCAAAATATTTTTAAAGGAATGAAGGAACAAAGGCTTTAACTTTGAGGTTAAAGCGATACATAGAGTCAGAAGATAAAGGTTCATTTCCTGGACCTGATAGATTATAGCTGTGTGACCTTGAGTTGTTCATATATGGCTCAGTACTGCTCCCATGGAAGCCAGTGACATATCCCTCATAACTTTCAGTGGTAAAATAGCTAAAGCAGTAAAATGTGAGGCCCTGAAGCACTCTAAGTTGTTAATTTGAGGCAGATGTGTGGAGGGAACACATAAAGACAAGTTGTGGTCCTTGACTCCATCTTTGCCCAAATTGCACATAATCTATCTGAGAATTAATTCACTTTACTCTTTTCTATATAGATATTTAGGTTATAAAACCCACAAACATGCAATGCAGTGCAATGTAATTTAATACAATATAATACAACATACTGTAATACAATATAACACAATGAATTTAATCTAATAGAATAGAATAATAACAATTATAATATAATTATAATAATACAATACAGGATAATTGTAATTATGGTATTATATTTATAATATAACATCTTAAATTTAGAAAACAACTTCAAATGCAATTATATTACAGAGAATGTGATGAATAGCAGTAACATAGAGTAGATACAAAAGATAGGATCTAACTGAGCTCTGGGACTCATTGCCCCAGGAAGGGGCACATACTAGAAGTCCAGGGGGACACTGTTTAAGTTCATGTAAAGGAAATCCACAGACAGTTACGAAATTCATAGTAACCATAACCCACTCAAACTCTTCCACGAGCTGCTAAAAGTCAGAGGATGGTATTCAGGAGAAGCATGATATACCTTGTTCTGTTCCTATACTCTATCCGGAAATATAGTTTTATCCACAGTTGGAAACAGGACAGACAACTGCACAGAACTGTGTGCAGGTAGTGAACAGACCAGCGTTGTCCCTATATTCTTACAGAGGGAGTCTGTAACTCCAGACTTCCATGGAAAATGTCTCGGGGGCGTGTGATGCTGTGGACAATTTAGCACATGGTAATTTTATTCATGTGAATAATCCCTGTGAAATTAGTTCTTAAATCAATAACATATTTACAACATTACAGAAAGCTCTGAAGCTCTGAGAATCAGCCTGGAAAGGAAAAACAGTCCCTGAGCTGCAAACAAACCTTAACAAGCAGCTGCACTGACAGGCTGTAAGACGACAGGGAAGGAGGCGTGAGGGACTTTTGTCTGAAGAGTAAGAGCAAGCAAGTGTAAGATGGCTGGAAATTAGTGGCCACTATTATGAATAAGGAGTTACTAAAAACTGGTTGATGAAGCATCCATGGCCTGGGAAGAGAAAGACCTGGGTTGGATGACCATCTCTGCAAATTCACAATGATTACCTTCATGTGTGCGTGACTGGGGTGAAATTGGTGTAGTACTCCACCTGATAGAGAGGAAAATCTTTTAAAGGTGGTAGGACTTACTGAGACTGGCATAGCTAATCAAACAGAAAACACCAACTCTTACTAGAAGACTGTTTTCTTGAATGACAGATTATTCTTTTTATTTAATGTTTTTGCATGAAAATTTCCATGTTATTCATATTTTCTTCAGAATGCAGTCATAGAGAATTCAAGCGAGCTATGAGATCAGTTTTTTCTATAGTGCAAAGGCTGGTACAGAAGGGTCTCCTGTTTGTTAGATACCCTATTTATTAAAAGTATGTTCAGAGTACTGAAGCTTCTTAAAAGCTTGGTTCAGGGGCCAAGCTCCAAAAGCTGCACCGAGCTCCTAGAGAGAAATAATGTTCACATTTGTCTTGAAAGTGGTTACGTATGGTGAAATTATACAGCTGGTGTGCTGACCGAGTTCAGCTGTAAAACAATAATCTGCTCAGTCTGCCCTCAGGTCTCTTCTTGCCATTTGGTGTCAATTGGCCATAAATGAGAACTGTCACTGTGAATCATCAGATGACATTAGGGGGTCTAATCATCATTGTTTTAGAAGAAAAACCTTTACTGTGATTTTTCTCTTCAGATAAAATAACCTGTAATAAAGCAAAGGCCATAATTAAAATTTAAGATATTCTTTTCTATCTTGTGTAACCTCTTGGACAATTAAAGTCTTGTACTTCGTAGATCTGTAATGATAATAAAAACTCTGTATAGATTCTAACTTATTAGAGGGTGAAGTAGGAGTAATATTTTGGACTCACTGAACAAAAACTGCTGTTTCTTTCAGTAAGGTAGAATTTAATTTCAAAAGGTAAACATATTTCAAGATGAAATGCTGTTCATTTATGAAAATCACAACAAAAAAGTGGATAAACTCTTAGAATCATTTCAGTCGGAAAAAGTCTTTAAGATCATCATGTCCAACTGCTAACCTAACACTGCCAAGTCCACTGCCAGATCCTCACCTGACTGATGTGATGGCACTCAAGCTGATCTTCTCCATAACCTTCCCTGGCATTGAGGTCAGACTGACAGTCCTGTATATCCCCAGATCTTCCTTCTGGCCTTTCTTGTAGATGGGCATCATGTTCGCTAACTGCCAGTCAACTGGGACCTCCCCAGTTAGCCAGGGCTGCTGATAGATGATGGAATTGGCTTGGTGAGCAGTTCTGCTGGCTCCCTCAGACATCTGGTAAGTTGAAGTCCCCCACAAGAACAAGGGCTAGTGATTGTGAGATGCTTATATAATATATTGTCTGCTTCTTCATCCTGATCAGAGGTCTATAACAGATTCACACAATGATATCTGCCTTGTTGGCCTTCCCCCTGATTCTTACCCATAAACAACCCTATTGTCACCACCATTAAGTTCTAGACCATCAAAACACTCCCTAACACACAGCACTACCCCACCACCTCTCCTCCCTTGCCTGTTCCTTCTGAAGAGTTTACAGCCATCCGTTGCAGAACTCCAGCTGTGTGAGTCATCCAACCATGTTTCTGTGACAGCAACTGTATCATAGTTTTCCAGCTACACAATGACTTCCAGATCCTCCTGTTTGTTGCCCATGTTGTGTGCGTTGAAGTAGATGCACTTCAGCTAGGATATTGATTCTGTCAAATTTCGGTGGGGGAAAGAAGCCCTAATTCCAGTCCAATATGACCATTCTCAGGTCCTTCCACGGTTTCTAACACACCAATACCCCTTGCAGCTTTGCTGCTGAATGGGTCTCCATCCCCTACCCCCACTGAGACAGCAGACTGAAGGACCTCGCTAGCACACCATCCCTCAAACAGTGTCATGCTGCCCCCAGGCTTATCTCTAGTGAGCCTGGTTTTATCCCTTCCTCCTTCAAATCTAGTTTAAAACTCTTTCACTGATCACTGCACAGTGTTCCTGTTCCCTCTTTGAGACAGGTCTGTTGCCAGCAGTGCCTGGTGTTGCTTAAACTGACTCATGATCAAAAAAATCTAAATCTTGCCAGTGACACCAGACCCAGAGCCAGGTACTGATCTGCTGGCTCTTCTTATTTCTTCCCCCATCATTCCCTGCAACTGGACGTATAGGGAACACTACTTATGCTCCAGGTCCCTTAACCAGTCATCCCAAGGCACTGAAATGTCTCTTGTAGAGAGAGACACACACTTGTCTCTTGTCTCTCCTTGGACTTCTTGTTGTAAATTCATTGCTGCCTACCTGAAAAACCAATAATAGATAGTAATCTGAGAGCCATGCCAGCGTAGGAAGCTCTCTCTTCACATCTTCAACCCTGGCCCCAGGGAAGCAGCAGACTTCCCTAGGAAGTAGGCCTGCTCTGTTTATTGGACCTTCTGTTCCCCTCAGGAGAGAGTCTGCAATGACAATGACTTTTTTTTCTTTGCAGAAGCAGTTTTGATGCAGGTTACAGGCCGACATAACCTTGGTGACATGTCCAACCTAGATGAACCATCCCCCATCATTGTTCAGTTCCATTTGCAGGGCCCCGTACCTACCATGCAAGGGCATCTGGGAAGGTGTGGTGATCACAGAGGGGATGTACCTGCTGTGCCAGGCAGGAGCTTGTCATCATTGTCCCATGTCCCTTAAGTCACTGTGTTCAGGCAGGCAGAGAAAATAGGGAATCCTCTGTATCACGCATCCTGTCTGCCTGTGGGGTCTGTTCCAGGGAAGGTGGGTTGTGATTCCAATAGTGTCTCTCTTGCACCCAACCTACTCCCCTCCTCCCAGAGCTCTGTCAATAAGCAAAGGAGCTCCTCCCCCTGGGCACACCTCCCACAGGTGAGCTCACTGCTGCCATTCCATACTGGCATAAGAACAGGACTCACCTTACAGCTCAACACCTAGGTCTCCAGGCTCCCCACTAGAGCACCTGTTTGGGAAGCTGTGTCTGTTGTGGTGGGTCCAAAGTTTAGACAGGCTATGGCTGCCATATGTGTGTTATATATATGCAAAGACAACACACCTACTGATGAATGACTCCCAGGAGAAGGTGTGGCAACCCTATGCCTGCAGAAAGTTGAATGCATTTATCTTTTGTATGCAAGATGAAGACCTAAAAATATGGTTGACTCATATGTGAGTTAAGAGACATTCTGGTACTGGCTTGCCCAAGCAGATTAAAAGGGTTCACTGTCTCTGTGATGCAAAAAAAATATGTAGATTTTAAAATCTCCTTTTCTGCACAGCTCTTCACCTTTCCTACTGTCATCTCCTTAAACATCTGTGCAAAAGATGTATAACTTAGAACCGTCTTGATGTAAGCTGAATTTTTGTCTCAAGCTTACTGTTTATGGTAGTTGAGTAAACAATGTGTTTGTTCATGACTGGGAAATCACTTGAAAACAGCCTACCCAAACTTCTCTGCAATTACGTTTATAAAGCATACAATGAATAAATCAGAGAGCATGTTCTGCCTCCAAATACAAAAGTAAATATTCAGGATTTTGGAACACGTGACTGGTACACTCTGTGGTTCAGTGAAGGCATGGTAACTGAACTTAAAGATCCATGAGGCATCTGTAGTAACTATCAAATAGAGGAAGTTACTATTTTGATGGATTTGACCATTTGGACCTTTTTGATGGATGGAAGGCTCAGTGGATAAGGAACTGACTGGATAGTCGTACTCAGAAAGTGGTGGTCAACGGCTCAGTGTCTGAGTGAAGACCAGTGACAAGCAGCGTTCCTCAAGAGTAGGTGTTGGGACTGGTACTGTTTAAC
>NW_010270063.1:0-32500 GCF_000690775.1 Eurypyga helias | reverse complement strand
GGCGAGCAGGAGAAACGGGCACTGCTGTCCAAGGGGAAGGGCCTCAACACCTGCCTTCTTCACGGTATCCTTCAGTGCCCAGCGGTCACCAGAGTCAGCAGCACTGAAGCATTCCGAGAAGGATGCAGGGTCTCACTGGGAAGGTTCCTCCCTTGCCTCCTACCCACACTGGTGTCAGGCAGAAACACCCCTCTGTGCTTTGGCAAAGCAGAAGTCCATACCGTTTCCCTGCCTGGGGAGGGGAAGGTGTCCCCAGCTCAATAGATAAAGAAATAAAATGGTGAATGAATATTTGGCTCTCTCAATAGTGATCCTGAAGTGTTTCTTCCTTGCTAAAAACCGTGCCGATAGGCTTCTGCCACGATGCACAACAAACAGCAGGATTTATTTTAAGGCATCTGCGTAGGAAATTATAGCGATGTCTTCTTTGGTGCTCACCTCCTGGCAGAGGCTCTAAATCTAAACCCAGAGCTCTGACTCCATTCCTTAGCCGGCAGAAAAATCTGGTGCCCCAGACTAAATGTAAGCTCTTACGCTGGGACACGGGGTCACAATTAAACGTCTCCGTTACAAATGTTGAGACAAATGACTAATGAGCACGGTTTTGCTTTGCGACCTGTCCCCGCCTGAACATCGCGTGTTTGCAGCGAAACTTGTATGTGCACATCAGCCCCGAAAAACCTTATGTTGCAGTCAGGTTAAGTTATTTCACAGCTTCTAATACATTCTGCAGCAGTAAAGTTATATTCCTTCTATTACCTTGTTCAAAATGTGCATGGGGCAGCTGGTTCTTTTTTCCTTTCCTTACATTTTCATGATTTATATAAATACTTTTGCAGCTGTATTGTATTTTATTTTTATCCTTTGCATTTTATTGGCACAAAACTACTTGTGCATTTGCAGTGCTCCCATGCGTATTTACCTATTTACTTCATGATTATTTATTGAAAGCTATCTCATGCTCAGTTACTTTTCCACTTTCTTTTGCTTTAAACATTAAACAGATGCAGTATATTTTCAAATAATTTAAACACAAATCTTGATGAGTGAATTTGCTCCTTCTGCTGCGTCAGTGACTTCTTTTTCCTCCCTGTTCCTTTTTTCCTGTACTGTACATTTCTACCTGTGCTATAAAATCACTCGCCAATTAGAAAGCCTCGAGATCTCAAAGGAGGCCTTGCAATTCCAAATATTTGTATTAGCAAGCAAATAAAAATTCTTTATATCTCTCTTCTTCTCCTTGCGCCCCCCCATTTATCTCCCCTGTTTCTAGAGAGAGGTCACTTTGCAATTTCAGATCATTCTCCAAATGGCTTCATTTCTCGTACCCTTGGCTGAAAAGCCAGTTACCGCTGTTTGGCTTTTCCAGACTTGTAAAAGAGATTAATGACTGATGCACCAAACAGGCGCCTTCCTACAGCAGGAGTTTTGCCTGAGCGAGAAGTAAAGGCCAGAGCATGTCGTACATTCATGGGGTTATTTGTGAAACTCCTTCGAAGGAAATCTCTTCTTTCACCCAAGAATGCCCAGTTACTGGAGTGACTGACAGATAGTTACCAAATGCAATTAGCAGTTATTCTCAGATCCAGGGAGAGGAAGGCAGCGAGGAGGATGCAGGTGCTGAGGATCAGAATTGTTCGGGCAGTAGGGTTGGAGCATTACTGTGACATGGGGTTCCAGTCTCCTTTTCAGAGGAAGGCCCAGCTCACACCACCGCCAGCCTCATGCCTACAAGGTGGCAGCCACAGCTTCTGCCTTGAATCCCATCTGTGTACGAGACCTGGAGAGTAAGCGACAAAGTAGGAAGGTAAAAATTGAAGAAAGGGCATTTTCCAGGGCATTGCACAGTGAGATAACGTTACTGGCACACAAAACCTTGATTATTTGGCTCACTGGCAAATAGAAACCAAAACCACTGATGGCCTGGTACTGTGCCCTTCCAACCTCTCAGTCCTGCTCACCTGTTCTGGTCACCAAACCAGTGGCAGCACCCAGCAAATCTGGAATTTTTCACTTGCAGTCACAATTTTGGAGGAGTCTTCCTAAAATATTCCAGGACTCTTAAAGGGAACCGAAGACATGCTGCAAGAGGAAGCCTCAAAAGCATCCGTTTTTAATTTCCCCCATTGTAATTCCTACAGCCTCAACTTTGCTGAGCCGAATTCCATCACCAAAACAAAGCAACCTCCTGTTTAAAAATGTTTTAAAACCCCATGATTGGGGTTTTAATCCTGACTTACTCTCTGCTGCGAGGAAGGGAGCTCACCCTTGTCTAGCTGGCAGGGAGTTTGGAGGCTTGCTGCCTGCGGAGACCCTCCAGCTCCTGGGTTTGGCTGCCAGGACCCCAGGCTGCCTTCTGCTCCCTCTAAGCAGAATGAGCCACGCTGGTGGCCTGGTGAGCCCAGGGGGTACAGAGCCACCGTGCTGGGATCTCGTGTCACGGGTTATGGCCAGCCCAGTCCTGGGCTGGATGGAGACATGTGAAGGCAGGATCTCTGCCTCCTCTCCAATCTGCCATTCAGATGTACTCGACAACTGGCTGAAAGCCATTATTCCCCTAACTGTTGCTTATTTTTAAGTAATACAGCTGCTCTGCACAATCCTAACCACCTTTTTGATTGTTCATTAGGGACCTGCAATACTCTGGGTTTATTCCATTTAAACCTGGATTTAACTAACAGTAGTTATGTGCCCCATCACCTCTTCATTATTAGACTGAATTGCTTCCTAAGGACCAAATCATGCAGAGTCGTGCAGTTTCTGCGAGGCGCCGGGCACCCTCTCTTCTCATCCATTTCAGTTAGGCAGCTGCTTTCCATGGGAATTGATAGCGCGCTCGGGCTGGATGAGTCCTGAGCCGCCGTTCAGATTCTGCGTTCCAAATTTTCATCTGCAGCAAACAGAGACGCGCATGACTCCGCTTAACGCGAGCTGATGTCTGCGTGGCCATCAAGGGACGAAGGCATAATTAGGGATCAATAATCACAATGATCTAAGCAACGGCTTTGAAATATTTAACCAGAGGCAACAATTAAGGTTCTTTTAGATGTTACAAACTTAAAGCATACAGTCTTGAATCCAAGTGTTTACCCTTACCGACTGTACAAGTTTCCCTGAATGATGCCTCCCCTTGCTCAAGCTCAGCTACCCACGGGGCCAGCACAGAAACTGATGCTTCAAAAACCCCGTGAAATTGCACTGAACCTTTGCTACCTTCTCGTTGCTTTTAAACAATGCTAAACTAAGGATTAAATTTATAATTTAACTCACATGCTAGCAAGCCATTAAGTGATTCCAAAGGAAAGTTTGGATCGAGTGGACTTGCGTTTTATAAAGCGTAAAGACCCGCCAGCATCCCCCAGCTGATGGGGCCTGAAATGCTATTGGGCTTTTTGGGTTTATTTTTCTGCAAGATACTCAGATTTTGGAAGTGAAGAAGAATATTTGCTTGCTGGTAGCCTGAGTTCCACTAGAGATACAAATCTCTGTCTCTGGGAGGATGATAAAAGAAGTCAGGCAGGGTATTGTATACCATCTTGCATTAAGAACAACTTGGAGGTTTAAGGCCATCTGTATTTAAATCCAAGGACAGATGAGACATTTAAATTTTAGTAGCACTCAGTTACATACCTGACATAGAGAAATGGCTGCAATCCTTTTTATCAGGCTAGAGAATAGGCATTAAATGACAAAATATTAGTCAGGCAATAGATCCACGAAACCTGTAAGTTCTGCAGCAGCTTCATTAAATCTGTTTTTTATCAGAGGGGGGAGAAGGGTCTGGTGTAACATTGCCAGCATTTGAGGCATTGGGCTTTTAGAGGATTGCTGCCAGATACTTCATCCATCTGTCTATTTTCATATTTATTGTTTTACCAATCACTTTATTCATCCATCTGTTCATCTGTGTAAACCCATTTTTTTAAATTTTAATTTTTATTTATAGACTGACCTTAATAAACTCTCCTCAAGTACCGCGTGTTTATCACTGTCACGGATGAAAACGTTATTAATGACAGGAGGGCTGAGCAGGGGAGACGACTGCCCTTTAAATTCCTTTTCAGCTGACTGGACCGCAGCAACTCAGCTGGGTGGAGGCGGCTGGATCGATAAGGTCGGAGTTCAGTCACTGGTCCCATCTCCTCTATCATCCCCATCATGGCCAGCTAACGATGCCTGCAGGTGGAGCGGGGGCACTTGGCTACGTTTATGAATTGCCTGGCTCCCTAGCGAAGGCTTTTTCCGCCCCATAGGAAAAGCTGTGGGTAGCTTGGGATATTTTTTTTGGAAATGTATACAAGGGAAGACATGGATGTCAATACAGGAAAAGCAGCCCGGTGTGTTTAGATTAAATACCGCTGGCTCCTAGCGCGGCGCTGGCACCGTGCGTTTCAGCTCTTCCAGGGGAGTTCTGATTAAACATAAATAAGGGATGTGCTGGTCCGTACATGCTTTCCGAAGGAATGAGGGGTGAGTTAGGTTGCAGCATGTAGCCACTAGCGCTGTACTTTCACTCCAGCTACTTAACCTGCCTTAATTGCCAGGCAGCCGGGGCTGACGACCGCAGCATTGTATATGACTTCGTGTCTGCCCGCAGCAGCCAGAGCTTCGATGCCGACACCGGGTCTGGGCAGCAACAGATGCGTTTTTTTTCATGGTAGTTCAGAAAATGCCACTTATTACTACTAATTGCGTACCTGTTTAATTGCCAACAGCGATACGGGTGATTGTTACATTGAAAATAGAAGGCGCTAAGAGTATGTCCAAGCACCTCAAAATTACCCACCTATGGATTAAGAGCGTTTCAAATTTATGGGAAGTAATAGTCACGAGGTGGCTGTAAATGCTTTACGAGTTCACTCAGTTGACGTAAGGTCTAACCTTGCCGCAAAAATACATTTTTATTCGGCTGACTTAAAGCAGGTTTGACAAATACTCTCCAGGATAACTCAACCCTCACGTTTTATCTTTGGTTGGCCTAGGTGCCGTTTGCGACAGAGTTTTGCCGTGAAAGATGTAGCTGTGAGGCCGTGGACATTCCCCTCACGGCTTCATCTCGCCTCCCGGCTCATTAGAAGCCTTGGATCCCTGCCTGGGATTTTATTTTGACATCAGAAGTGTAAATCAAGGCATAAACATATTTAAACTAATGTTGTTGAAAATCCGTAATTCTGACAGCGAAATGAGCAACAAAAAGTGCATATAATATTCGGTGACATGTAATTTTAACTTCATCCAGTCTCTTTGCTTTTGAGACATTGTTACCTGCAGGATAAGGCAATAAAATAAGGATGTACAAGAATGTGTCAAATGTAGGGCTTCCCTAAATTACACTCTGAGGCACAGATTAATACATTTAATACATTCCAGTCATGAGTGAAGTACTTATAGCAGAACAACTGCTCCTTCAGTGATATCATTCACTGGAATGAACTACAGCTAACAGTGACAAGCTGGAAAAATGCCCCCACTTTTCAAACTGTACAAATGGCATTTGGACACAGTAACTCAAAACTGGACACTTCATTTCAAGTTTAAAGCTAGTGGTCCAGTCAAAAGCTATTACTCCATCTTCTTTATTTGTAGTCCATGCTTTTGTGCTCTTTAAGAATCAAATAAATACTGGTGTAATGGTTAGCAACTGCCAGTTCAACGAAAAATACTGCTAAATTCACCAATAAGTCTTTTTTCTACACACACAAATTTATGACATAAGAACTGAACCCATTCCTGTTGCAATGTCTGGATAGTTTTTTAATGTAGAGGGAGACTCACTTTAGTGATAAGAGTTTAAACCTCAACTACTTTTTCCTCCTTTCTGGATCATACATCTAGATGGAGAAGAGCATGAAATAAACGACCGGTGCCTGTAAGATGAGGTGCGCTGAGCTGGCCTGTTCTCAGCTCCACCGTTGCGGCAGAGGCAAGGGATCTCCGTGGCTCTTGCACCAACTACTCGTTCCCTTTTGTGTTTGCACTGAATGAAAAGGGGATGTTTCATGCAAGATCTGCCCCCTCCTCTGCATTATTTTAAGAACTTGATGGGGAAGGGGAGACTGAGCTGGGTGCAGGCTCACTAGATGCCTCCTCTTTGTTGCTTCAGCTCAATCCCCTTTGGTCCCTCTCCTTCAAAGGGACATCCCGAGCCTCCCACCTTGCCCCACCACTGGCTGTATCATAGGTAGATCCCGGTTTGTGGTCACCACAGACGTCAGCAGTGTGTGCCCGTGCGAAGGGAGGCAGCCAGGAGGAGTGAATGTACAGAAACACGAGGTTGCCCAGGGAATGGGGCTGGTTGCTTTCCACCCACATTAGCCCCACGTGCAGGCTTCGGGACTTGAGTTTTCAGTTTCTGCTTTGATCTACCTATATAAAATAACCAGTGCTGAGCTCTGCATCGCAGTCAGCACAGGCATCCCACCCCCAGAGACACCTCCCCTGCATCCCCGCACAACTACCGCACGAGGGCTACGAAGGTGTCTGTGAATAAATGCTTAATGCAGACGACGTCTACGCTAAAAAACCCGCATTATTAGGTGCCACATCACACATGGGAGAACGCTTACGGACCTGGGGAGTTACTCAAGTAATTGTGCTAAACTTCTGCAATTGGCTGAGGCGAGACCTAAGCAGGGGCGGTGTGATGAAGGGACAAATATTCATGCTGTCCAAGTGCCACGTCTTCTCGCTAGCCAGCCTTTTTACAGCGTGCTGCATTAAATGCGGCAGTGAAACAGGAACCTGACACCCACTGCAAGGAACAACAGGTTGCTTTCCAAAAGGAAAAAAACTCACAGCCTAACACTTCTTCAGGAAAGTCCACAGATGTGTTTCCCCAAACTCAGGAGGTTTCTTTCAACTTATTTCGAGGAACTAAACCACAAGTAATTCTGGATTTTCTCAATATATTGGTTTTGTTCTCCAGCATCCCCAGGTAGTGATTATAATCCTGTTCCTTTTTTTCACCAATATTTGCTGCTAGGAGACTTAAAAATACAGGGCTGTTCTCAGGTTTCCTTTCCAGCAGTGCTGGCTCTGCAGTGGTCTCACCACCAGACGACCCATGGTATCTGAAACATCTCTGGAAACAATAAGGATTTTAATTTCCACAGAAAAGACTTAGATTTCCTTTTATTCAGTTTCTTAAAGACACTGATGCTGAGAAGAACAAGGATTTTATGATGTTCCAAGTAATTCCATTTGGTGTCATAGTTACATCTTGATTAATTCTATCCACATGTAAAATTATGATTTTTTTCCCCCTTATCTGCAGCCTACATTTTAAAGATTTTGTGTTAACTGCAAGTTGGGAAGAACTGTGATAGTCTGCAAACAAAGCACCTCTTGTGACTGAGAAGGGGTAAATGACAGGTATAGCAGGGACAGGATTGTCCCTCTGATCTCTGCACTGACATGATGAGAATACGAAGACCCTGGAAGCTCTTGTGCAGAAAAATGCAGGCTGCTAGTACACATACCTCTGCCACCTCACCTCTTCCACCGCTGGCACCGAGCACAAACACGTCTGTTGCTCCTTCTTTCTCGGAGAGAAGCTCCTTAACGATTTGCTGCATGTTGAGTGAGAGATTGGACCTCAGCAGCCCCAGCCTTGCAGCATCCAACGGGACGCACGCCCGCCCCGTGGCGTAGCTCACTTCTGAAACAACAGGATGGAGGACTGGCACTCTTGGAGGATTTCTAACATAATTTAAGATTATTTTAATCCTTTGGCCTTGCCCAGCTGACACCACTTTTTGATGTTCAGCTGATGTTCTAAAAAAGTAAAATTTAAAATTCCTAAGCATACGGACTCATAAGTTGACCTCCTGAGTTCGTAGCCCCATAGAGGAACCATGCAGGCTGCAGGGGGTAGATTGCACCTGCACAGCCCTGGCCAAGTCTGCCCTCGCTGAAAGAGCTCGCAACGTGTTCCTGGCAGTTTCCACCTGGCCTTTGTCCTCTGGTGGTTTGTATGAGAAGAAGAGACGCCACGACCTTGCAGGATGAGTCCCAAGGAAGGGCTGTGGATACTCAGAAAATACCTCACAATTAATATTCATTTGAAAACTAGAATTGGTATCTCCCTTCCCCTCCCTGCCATTCTCTCTTGCAAAATAGCTTCACAGTGAGGAACCTATTATTGGCCATTGCACATCATTAATTTCAGACTCATTTCTCTTCTCTGCATCTTATGGTCCTGCGTTACACTGCATAATAGTGTCATCCCGGCACGGGAAGCATAACACTACAGACCAGAGCTACTCAGTCTCAAAGAGACTTAAAGTAGACATCACCGAGCAGCGCAGGGGTGGAGCTGACACACAGATACGCAGCCCCCAAAATACACTGCGGATGAGGAGACATCGCTTTATGTAAAGAGAGGGGGAGTGCAGGCAGTAGCTGTGAAGGTTGGGAGATTTCTCAGCAGCGTCTTGCATAGAAATCCAAATTTCAAGAGCACAAACCAACCCTATTAAGATCTAGTTCACGGTATTTTAAGACCAGAGGCCTCAACACCTCATATCTTTGATGGGCTTATGACAGAGAATATATTTAGGTTAATGAATGAATTAATTAATACTGTTTTGGCACCAGTGAGTCCACGAATAGACTTCACTGGGTGTTGACTACACTGAAGGCTTTGGCCACTGGAAGGGTTCACACACGCCGGCATCTGCAGCCTAGCCAGGCAGAGCTTATGGCGTGGAGAGGACAAAAACACCTTCCTCCAAAAACCTGAAGCCCCCACTAACCCAGCTGAGGCCTGCAGTGCGTATTACACGGCGAGGGGCTTTGGGTTCAGCCTGGCAGAGAGCAGTGGCAAGCAGGGACCACACATCACTACAGCTGCAGGACCAGTCCCTGTGCCACTGCTCTGACTTCACTCACAGAACAAAGCGTTTTCGCAAGGGCAAGAGACAGGATGCAGGGCTAGGGATGCTTTTTTACCAGTACACTGTTTCTGCTCCCCAGTTTTTCTTAAAAATACTCTAGTATTGGTTTACATTAGTCCACATCCAATCCTAACCCAGCTGGTAAACACAGGGAAGCAGAACTTTGGGGTTTTTTTTGCTTTTACCCAGATAACTGGGGTTTATATGCATCCTGTACAACGGGCCACAGCCATGGATCCTAGATCAATACAAAGAAAGATGAAAAATAACACTACGTTCTAAATTGCTCTGACTAATTCCTTGCATGAGTAATACAACAAACAATTCAATCCCTATCGCACTCTCTTATCAGCAGCCAAGTACTAATTCAAAATTTTACCAGCATTTGCCTGCTTTTCCACAGAATAATCGCAAAATGTATTCCCAATTCTGATTTTTACTCGTTAAATCCTGTTGACAAAATCGTTTGCTTTAAGAATTAAATTAAATGCTTTTCAGAAGAACTCTCCTCAAGGAGCACGCACGGGAAGCAGCCCTCAAATATGTAATTCTTGGAAAACCCAGCACAACGTTACGAGACCTGATACCCTTGCTGCAGTGCCTGTGCAGAATAGGCAGTGCAGAGTAAACTGGCAAAATAATTGGATTATGCATGCACAACTCAGACTTTCAGTTACTGGGTGCTTTCTTGCTCCTGATTTCCACAGAAAAGTCAGGTTTTTGTTCCTTAAGTCCTCGTTCTGCTTATTTACATATGAAAAGGTAAGTTTATAAAAGAGCCTTCCTATTTTACTACATCTAATAGTTAATAATTTAAATCTGTAGCCATTATCATCATATAGATTGACACAAATGGCATATGGATCATTCTGGGGATGAGGGTTAGTTTCTTTTAAGAGAGAATTGTTTTAGTTTTTGCAGGAAATTAATCAGGGGAATGGGCTTTGTGGAGCATGGAGCAAATCTAATCTGTTCTTTGTTCAAATTTGCCTTGCTCCAATTCCTAGCAATTGTAGACAACATGCTCTTTTGTTCAGGAGCCACTTGTTACATGCATAATTAGAGACTGCAGTAGCTGTGTTTAAAGAAAAACTGTTTTCCAATGTAATGTGTGATCTTGATAATAGTATTTTCATCAAAGGTAGCAATTACATTCATTAAGCTGGGACTGGCAAGGCAGCAAGGAAATTAAGTGGAAGGTGAATAAAAAGCTCCCCATTCCTTTTTAAAATCTCTGCCTCTTTATAAGTTGAAATGCACCATGTTGAGCTGCAAACTGGAAAATACATACTGAATATAAAAAAAAAAGAAAGAAAGAAAAAAATAAAGTCCTCCTTAACCTTTCTGAATAATGATCCAGAAGATATCCTAGGGACACCTACTATAGATGCACTTTTCAAATTAAAGGGCTTTATTCTACATTAATTTCTTATGCAAGTTTTAAACGAGCTCAACATATGATTCAGGTCTTTAAAGGCTCCGGGGCTCTCTAGGATTAATTCACTGTTCTTTTCACACATAAATTAATTGTTTTGTGTTCTCAAAAACAGCAAACAGCACATAAATCAACCTGTTTAGAAAGGACGCAAGGCTGGTACCTTTTGCAAATCACCCAAGTTAGCGATTTGCGCTTCATTATTATAATGTGTAACTTTTAAAGCTGGAAAAGCTGGAAAAGTAGGACATATGTTGTTAATTCTAAGCGGATTTCTTGAACGTGTAACTCATTTTAGCAATTTGATTCCTTGAAAGACAAAAGCTGTGGAGCACTGAAAAGCCATTCTTCCAGCACACTAATTATGTTTTTTTCCAGTTAATAATTAAATTACACATCACTAATGTATTTGCAAACATTCCCATGTAAAAATAGCTAGTTGTGTTTGGTTTTTTTCCCCCTCTTTTTGCCTTAAGCCTTGTAAGTGAGATCTGCAGATGGAAAAATGTGACAAGGTACAGACGTGAGCCCCGGAGCCCCAGGAGGGCTGTGCTCACGCCATAGGCTCCCCCAGGCACTCCTGCTGAGCGCACACACAGGATTCTCAATTTTTGGACCCCAAAAGGTAAACCTCCTTTTTTTCCAGGCACTGTATCGCAGGCTGAGAAACGGGTCCATCCCTTCCTAACTGCCCTGTGCCGACAGCACGCAGAGAAGTGGGTACTTCAGATGAGCCCTGATTTTGCATCCAGGGACTCACCCAGATTGAGGGATCTCAGCAGGCATCACCAAAGCAGAAGACATTGCGGCAAGTGAGACAAGTCTAATTTACAAACACTTACAGCAAGACAGGTACTGAGCAGCCAGAGATGGCAGGTACAGTGTTCCCTCCTCAACAGGGATGCCCCAGCACACTCGGATCTCGAGGCAAGAGAGAAAAAGGAAGCCAGAACCTGGTGATCCGTAACTCCAAAAATAACTGTTTCTCCCTCTGCCCTTCCCAGAAATAGAATATGAAACCGCAGCATCTTGGCCAAATTGGAATTTGCATAGTTCTGCGAAGCATTTCCTTCAGTTAGGATTGATTTAATTATTCTTCACTTCCTCCTCTAGAAATCATTCCTGGATAATGAGGTTAGCATAGAGCAGATACGTTTCAGTCATGAAATAGATGTAATGCAGTGCCAGAAGGCTTTTACGGTTAAAAAAAAAAAAGGTTTTTGGACACTTCTAAATAGAAGCAGCAGTATAGAGAGGGTTGGCTATTAAATAACAATAATCTGAGATGCATCATTGGGTGCTTCAACCCAGTGCTGTGTCAGCACCCTGAAAAATTACAGGACAACCACAACTCTCTCGTAGCCCAGATTCTTACACAAGGGTAACAAGGCACATTTTAAATAATTATTAAATAATGACAAGCTATATTACCTCCAGAGAATTGTTTATCTCTGCAAATTGCATCACCAGAGTCAAAGCACAGCAGAGCTAAAATACTTCCAGCATAAAATGGAAAACCTACTGCTGCACCTTACTTTGGACCTTGGCAACTGAATCCTGCATGGCAGTCAAGTATATTTTATGACAAATAGCTTGCTGAATTTAGCCTTTATTATTCAAACGGTCATCAAAACAACCTGCCATACCCATCAGATGTAGACATGGATGCAATTAAACTGAGCAAATTATTTTCTTTGTAAAGCTTGGTTGGAGAGCTGTCGAGAAGACCAGAGTGATTGGGAATTTAAGAAGGGAGCGTAACGGCTTGTGTTTGGTAAAAATCATACAGTGAAACATAAGGATTTTTTCTCTGAACATGGGGAAAACAAGACTATGAACATAAATACAGCATTCATATCATATAACCATCCTCTAGTACATAATGGGGAATCATAAAACATTTTCAAAGTTCAAAAAGTACCTGAGTTGAAAAAAAGCGCTTTGCCTCAATTCTTACGGGAACAATTGGAGCAAATGCTGCATTTGGTGTGTAAACATCCTCCGTCTCAGGAACAGAATGTCTAACATTTTCTTTCCTAAAACAAACAGCATCAGCTTTTGCGCTTTTGCTTTTGCTCCGTACCAACTGTATCTTCAGCAGCTCCATTAACAGGACGAGTTCTGTGGAGCTTTGTAGCATTTAACTACATTTCCAGAAGCTTACCTTTAATTTCTGAATTATTCCCTGAAGTATCTATTATTCTGAAGTATCATTTCAAAGTCGGCTTTTTCACTTCAGGGGTCCTTTGGCTGGTGTTGGATGCAGGATACAGTGACTCCATAAACAAAGATAGAGCAGCTAATACTTTTTAGCATAAATAACATTTGCAAATTCTGGGACTCTTAACCTTTCACACTCTCTGCTTTTTGTCTCCCTACAGAACAAAAAATAATCCTGAGAAGCGAGTGTGTAAAACGTAATTATCATGGCTTGAGGTAACATCTGAAGAAAGGCGTGAAACCTCAGTGACGCAGTATCAGATTAAAACTGGGTGACTGCTATGGTTAAACTGAAAAAATTGCATTTAATTCGCACCTTTAGGATGCAAATTAATGAACAGAAAAATCTTGCAGCATGTCCCTGAAAATAATTCAGGCCAAAAACATCCAAGACATTTGCAGAAAAGGATGATCAGAAAATTACTCTGTTCCCCTCATGGGTGGGTCACTGTTGGAAAGTTTTGGCTGAATGTCCAGAAGAGAAGGCCAGAAATGACCCCTCAACCAGCAGCACATCAGCTCTGGCTGTGGGCGTCAGAGCACCTGGTGTCCTGCAAAACAGAGTGCCCCAGAGTCCTGCTGCAGGCTCGAAACAGAAACCATCAAACCACCCGGGCTGAGAGAGGCACGAGATAACAGCCAAGGGAGTGACAGGACAAGGGATAACAGGTTTAAATTGAAAGAGGGGAGACTGAGATGGGACATCAGGCAAAAATTCTTCCCGGAGAGGGTGGGGAGGCCCTGGAACAGGTTGCCCAGAGAAGCTGTGGATGCTCCCTCCATTCCTGGAAGTGTCCAAGGCCTGGCTGGATGAGGCTTGGAGCAACCTGGTCTAGTGGAAGGTGTCCCTGCCCATGGCAGGGGGTGGGACTGGATGGGCTTTAAGGTCCCTTCCAACCCAAACCAGTCTGTGATTCTATGCAATAACAAAAGCTTGCAATGTGGAAGTTGGGGATTTATTGCTGGATTTTGGGTTTTCCTGTTGCTGTTTGATTTTTTTTTTGAGAGTGATTACAGCTTGCAATAGCTTTTCTTTCCTCAGAGACCTCTGCAAAACATTTGATGAACATGTTTCTGCACGTTTAGAAAACCTCATTGTGTATATTAAATAAACCCAGTTCTTAAAGTGCAGGTTACTTGGCCGTCGAGATGCAGCTTTCTGTCAGGTGGGGACTGTTTTTTCATTAGGAAGTTCAGTCAAGTCATAGAATCACAGAATGGTTTGGGTTGGAGGAGGACATATAAAACCCCACCCTCTCCCCCCCCCCTGCCATGGGCAGGGACACCTTCCACTAGACCAGGTTGCTCCAAGCCTCATTCAGCCTGGCCTTGGACACTTCCAGGGATGGGGCATCCACAGCTTTGAGTCCTCCAGTATTTATAACTCTACAGCTAATAAGACACACAGGGGAAGAATAATTTCAGGAAGATGTAAATGATATTGACAGAACTTATAAAGCTGCTGTTGTGCCTGTTGACACTGTATATATTTTTGATTTTTTAAAGTATTTTATCAGAAATATATGTTGCCTTGTATGGTTTTTGAACATTAATATACCAATACGAATCAGCATTTGAATGCTCTGATTATGAAACAAGCTATTAGGAAACACACCATGTAGTTCTGGTCACCTAATGTATTAGACAGCTATTGCACACGAAAGGGGTATTTTTAGAGGATAATAAACGCCAAGATTTCAAAGCAGCTTAATAATGGCTGTAGCATCAGATAATGAGAAATTCCCTCAATGCTGCTAAGCTGGACTTTGTTAATTATAGTGACTGATCTTACAACTGGCATATTTAACTGAAATAATGATTATAACTCCTATTTGCTAGCCTGGGACTCTAGATCCACTATGCACCCATGTGGTGTGGGCTCGGGAATCATAGAATCCCAGAATGGTTTGGGTTGGAAGGGACCTTAAAGATCATCCAGTTCCAACCCCCTGCCATGGGCAGGGACACCTTCCACTAGACCAGGTTGCTCCAAGCCTCATTCAGCCTGGCCTTGGACACTTCCAGGGATGGGACATCCAGAGCTTCTCTGGGCAACCTGTCCCAGTGCCTCCCCACATTCCCCGGGAAGAACTTCTTCCTGATCTCCAATCTAAACCTCCCCACTTTCAGTTTAAACCCCTTATCCCTTGTCCTGTCACTACAGGCCCTTGTAAAAAGTCCCCCCCAGCTTCCTTGTAGCCCCTTCAGGCACTGGAAGGTGGTATAAGGTCTCCCCGGAGCCTTCTCTTCTCCAGGCTGAACAAGCCCAACTCTCTCAGCCTGTCCCCATGGCAGAGGGGCTCCAGCCCTCTGAGCATCTTCGTGGCCTCCTCTGGATTCACTCCCACCAGTCTATATCCTTCTGATGTTGTGGGAAGAACTCCTGCTTCCTCTCATGTGTGTGTACTGCCGATCACACTATGTAGCTCCAGGCAGCTAAGTCCAGAAGAGCATGAACATGTCCCTCACCTACACCCAGAGCGAGGAGTTACACTTCAGAGAAGACAACTCCATGCAAAACGCTCTGCGGCAACTGTATTTCGACACAACACCGAATGACAAACCGTGTGAAAATTCTTTGGGAACTATACAATATATATATCTGCCCGTCAGCTCTCACTTGATTTGTGCCTCTGCCAACAGTTTGCAGGGTGATAACATAACAGGTAAATATTTATGAAGTATTTGTGGTAGTTGTTAACCACTTTCACATAATGCTTGGGAAGATCTATCACATTGGTGCACTGAATACATTCTGGGGTTGAGGAAAAATGTCTCTTCAGCTTTCGTGTATCCAATAAGCCCAGGAAAGTCAGAGCGCTGCCTGCAAAGCAGACCGTGTCTCAAATCCAGCCTGGCTTGGTTGGAAGAACTTCAACTATGCCTCTTACCAAGAGAGAAATGCAGTAACATGTTAATTAGAAAATTCTTTACATAGCAAAAGGCTCCCAATGAACAACCACTTTATATTTCACATAAGCCTTTTCTAACACAATCTTTATACAGGGAAAAGAAAATATGGAAGAAAGAAAAAGAGCACAGAAAACATCATATAAAATGTTGTATTTGAGTATTTCCCAAGTAGCGATTAAACCTTTCTGTGGAAATCTGCCTCAGACCTTTATCACAAACCAGGATAAAATTAAAGACGCGAGAGATGATACAGCCATTCTCTCCCAGTACAAAACCTGCAAGATCTGGGAAAAATCTCAAGTGACAGATCATCAGAGAACTGTCACCTGACGTACAAGTGTAGCGTTGTATCAAGTCAAATATCAAACTTGGGCACTGCTTAACACATCCTCAGTGCAGGGCTGTTCTCACCCAGATGCAACACTTGATACCGCAGATGCTGTTCCAGGGCAACAGACCGGATTGTCTGGGCTGAGGGCACATAACGGGAAAACTCAGGAATATAAATACACACTGTGTATAGAGCAGCTCTGAGTGCTGTCATTAGCACAGAAAGGCTCAGGGCATTCACAACACCAGCTCTGCAGCCCCACACCTACTGGTGTAGCCACCCACCACCCACAGCCCTGTGCCCACAGTGCCGAACGTAGAAATGCCGTTTGTGACAATCCGTAAATGCCTGTCCCAAACTGAACAGGGGGTGAGGAGCGCAGGCGGCTCTTAACAGCTCCCGGACAATGACACAGTAATTTTATTCCTAATCCAAGGGCTGCGTTACTGCAGCGATGGAATCAGACGTAAGGGGATGAAATGCTGACTTGTACCTAATGCTCTCCACAGCGCCCTTTTAAAACAATGATGTAAGAAACTCAGGGGTTATAATTCGCTTGTGCGCATACTCCTCCACAGGAATTTGTAGACAAAAATCAAATACAATACATGCATTTCTTTTGAAAGTTAGTGTGTACAGAATACAGCACAGAGAAGTGAGAGATGTGAAATATTTACAGCTGTAACATTCGTTAAAGGCTTGACCTGGCTTTTCTGAGAACTGTAGAGTAGCTGACGAGGCCGTTCAGGTTGTTTCCTGGAGTATGGCATCCAAGTTCAGACTGTAGAAAAATCACATTATTTTGATATTTCCCTGATTATTTTTTCAAACAGATACCTGACACAGTTCTCCACAAAGAGACAGTCCTTTTACATATTCTGGATATCCAGCCTTTAACAGTCCTTCAAGGAGCTCTGCCCTCTCCTCCATACGGGCTGGAGCGAGTCCAGAGGAGTCCAGGAAGATGCTCAGAGGGCTGGAGCACCTCTCCTATAAAGAAAGGCTGAGAGAATTGGGCTTCTTCAGCCTGGAGAAGAGAAGGTTCTGGGGAGACCTTACAGCACCTTCCAGTACCCGAAGGGGCTACAAGGAAGCTGGGAGAGGACTTTTTACAAGGGCCTGTAGTGACAGGACAAGGGGGAACAGGGTTAAATTGAAAGTGGGGAGGTTTAGATTAGGTATCAGGAAGAAGGTCTTCCTGGAGAGCGTGGGGAGGCACTGAGACAGCTTCCCCAGAGAAGCCGTGGATGCCCCATCCCTGGAAGTGTCCAAGGCCAGGCTGGATGAAGCTTGGAGCAACCTAGTCTAGTGGGAGGTGTCCCTGCCCATGGCGGGGTTGGATCTTGGGGATCTTTAAGGTCCCTTCCAACCCTAACCATTCTATGATTCTATACAGTTTGTTTTTAGCACTGTATTATATAAATATATTTATTTAGCACTATGTAAGTCAGTTAAATATTATCACTCCCTTCATAGCCTCACACCAAACTACAGAAGCCAGGCTAAGATTGTAACTTAAACTAGGAGACCTAAACAGCATGAACCAAAACCGATCTCTGCTGACACTCACATTAGCAAGGCAGGCTAGACCGCAGCAGCTGAGGTCAGCATCTCCCATTAGCACAACTCATCACACTCATCAGCGTTAAACACTCTGTAGTATGGTTATGATCACTGTACACTCACAGGTAGATTACACTGAGCAAAATAACGGTAGTTAACTGTTGTGGTGTATGGAGTCTTAATTCTAGTCTAATCTAAGGCGTTTCAATTCAGCTGAAAGAAAGTGTGCAAACAACCTGAAATGCGTTAATAATAATAATGGTGCTAGAAGAAAACTGCAGAAATCACCTAGCCTATCCTCCTACTCTTGTATTTTTTAAAATCTCAAAGCTGTTGATCAAACTGATATGGGAGGGGCTTTTTTTTACTGGTGTAAGGATAATTATCATGTAAGTCTTCACCTCACAGGCAAAGTGTGTATGTGGGGGGAGTGATTCCATAAGGTAGTTACTTCCCTTTGAAGCTGACAGCAAGTCAGAAAACTTTTTGTGCTTTTCCTCCTTGTTTCTTTGAAGGAGGCACTCCAGTCTGCTTGTTGTACAAAACCCTACTTCTTATGTGTCATTTAGCCTAGTTTTGCTAGAAAATGCTTTGGGAGCCTGGGATTGTAACATTCTAAGCTCCACTTGAAGTGAATCATCAGTGACTCGCAAGCTTTAAAAATGAGATTCTTCTAAGTTAGCCAAAACCAGAAAACCAATCTTTCCCTCCCAAAACCACTTGAAACAAATTGCCAATTACAGCAATTATAATAATTTTTCATTAATTAAGCTTTCCGTCTCTTGATTTTTAGTTAATTAGTTCTCCAGCACTGAAGAGGTTTCTGCGGTAAATAAAATGTCTAATTTTAAGTAAACAGAGAGGGACAAAGAAGCACATACTTCTCAAAAAAACACCCTGTCTCTCTCTCAAAAGGAGAAAAACATTGCTCGCTGCAGAGAACCGCTAACTTCCATAAGTGAGTTTTCCAGTCCCTCCCCAATTCCCAGGAAGGCTCTGCGGATTAAAGTTTGTAGAACGCATTGAAAACGGGAAGGCCATTGTGAGGTAGTATCACAGCATTCCTATTACCTACCTTACATCTCTTTTTGCACAACTACTAAAGCTTTTTTAACCCCATTTCACAAAGATTTCAACTCAACCTTTTATGAAAGGAGAACTATAAATAGCCTCTTAGATTAAAACCCTTAACAGCTGAGAAGGCTGGAAAGGGAGGTAGATATTATCCACCTTTCAGCACTACAAATTGGGGCTGGAAGAGCTTAATTACCAAGATATACTTAAGAACACACTAAGGGCTGCTATAAAAATTACTGCAATTACAGCAGCTCCACAGACATCACTCCAGCTGGGAGAGAGGAAACCATCACTTCTCTTTCCCCACACCTCTCCTCTACACCATGCTAATACAGGGCACCACGAACAAACGGCAGCTTCACGCCACCCAACAGTTCTGCTGCAGGCGTAGGGTCCTGGCTCCCAGGTGACTTAACAGAACCGGTCACACCAGGTAAGCCAAAGAGTTGGCTTTTCACCCTGAAATCTCAAAGTGGAGATACACTGCTGGCATAACCTAAGGCACCAAAATCATTTCAGCCAATGTGTTCGCTTAAAAGTGTCTCGAGCAGAGATAGTCTTAACCGTGAGCTGGATCTGAATGTGGAATTCATGATTTCACGTGAATTCAGGATTCACTGTCCTGAAAAGGGGAATTCATGGTTCTCCTTATGATTTTGTCTGTGATGATGTGTTCTTATTCATGATTTTTATGACTACAAACAGGGGTAATGAGCATTCAGTGAAATTATTTCCATGAACAGTCAGAAGTCCTTATGGTTTCAGTACTCCTGTGCCAAGCTTTTTGCAATGGTGCTCAACTGGATATTTGAAGTTCCCTCATATATTGTACCTGAAATCAGAAGAAAATAAATTAGAAACCACAAACCCACAGTGAATATATGAAGAGAGACCCAGATACCATTCTAACAGTCCAGCTAGAACATTTAAGGTTATGAAGTGAAGCTTTACTGAGCAAATTCTAGAAACAGAATTACTGCTTACATAGATGTTTGTATTTTATTATCTGCAACAATTAGAACACTCTTCTGCTGGCACAACAGAGTGACAAGAGGTTTTCCCAAAAAAGCAATTCCTAAATAACCAACAAATATTTAAGTATTTGCAAATGCTATCAGCAATAAATTCAAAGGGTAGTATTGTTAGAAATGTCAAACTCTTACATCCAAGAATTATACCAGTAAACGAGGACGTCTTGCAAATAAAACTCCACATAGATTTGGATCTTAAACCCAAAGGAAGAATTTTCTTTTTTTTTTTTTAACTGGATTTTTCTTAACAGAATTGAACACAATGACTGTGTCTGTATTTTCTTGGCATCTAGTTAATCATTTTAACCAGCCTTACATACATAGGTATTATACCTACAGTTTTACCTTCTTATATCCGAGCCGTTGAATCAGTGTTGACTACAGTCTCATGGAAAAAATATCTTAAAACCAGCCAGTTATTCATCCCAAAACTTTAATATTACTGACGCTACAGAAAACACTTGTTAAGAAACTATCACTCACCTATCTTGCAGTCACGATAATACTTTTCTATCGGATAATTTTTTGTGAATCCAACGCCACCCATCCATTCGATACATTTACTAGTTGTCAGCGTTGCAACCTATGAAAATAGTTTCAGAGTTACAATTTCAGGATTCAACTTCAGGCAGGTGGTAGCAAATATTATTCTTTGTAGCTATTAAAAGTGAAAACAAAGCAACTGAATCAGTTACTAGAACATATGGGAAGGGGAAGGACTGATATTTTTCTATTCATCTTACGCAAGCCATTTTAGAATAAAAATGACATTATTCGAAATCAGAGGACATCAAGAATTCACTAACCACTACTGCAACACTTCATAGGCTGCGCTGTGAAAAAGACTACCAGTGGTATGCAAAACAGCAATTATGAAGAGGCAGAAGCAATCAAGTTTTGAATCATATTGAGACTCGGAGCTGGGACAAGCGGAGTTGAAATGGTCACAAATGAAGCCTCACCGTGCCATATTCTCCAGACACAAGAATTCTGAGGAAATGAAATCTCTCTAGAAACTACTAATTCACTTTCTCTTTTAATGCTGCCGCTTGTTTTTCAAAATTTTATTTAGGGGTGTGAGCAGTTCATTCTCTGCTGTCCTACGTGACATTCCACACAGACCGAGAATGAAAAATAAGATAAAACCACAGATCTCCCAGCAAAACATGAATTACAAGTTACACGTTCAGTAAGAGAAGAAATGTTGAAACAGCAGTGAAATAAACCCACTGAACAGCAGGTTACCTCAGCAGCATAGTATTTGGCCATGCTGGCCTCCTTTATGAACGGCCTTCCCGTTTCCGCAAGACGGGCTGCGTTGTAGGTCAGCAACCTCGCTGCCTCCAGCTGCGTGGCCACCTGAGCTATCTGATGTTGCATCCCCTGTAATAAGCAGGCCGCAAGTCAGACAGCAGCAGTGTCTAGTACAGCTGCAATTTCTAGCAAGAACCATTCTTTTCACCAAGGAACGTACCTACGCCCTAAAATAAAAATCCAAAATCTAGGTGGACTAGTAATTGTGCACATCTCGGCACCTGTGACATCGACATTGGAAAACCTCGGGGGCCCCAAAGTTCTTTGAGGAACTTCACTCCCGTTTTCTCCTTCCCTCTTCTTGGATTCAGGAGTACCAGGAAACGTCTTGCCCGACTGGCTATATAGGAGGGTCCAACGTGAACCTTTGTGCACTGATGAGTATCAAGGAAAGTTTCAGCCAAACCTTAACGTCCTCCTCAGCGCCACAGAGACACGGGCAGGGCAACGCTGTGAGCTTAACTGAGAAAAGCTACAGAAAGTACCTCCTCCTAATTTAGGTGGAGAAATAGCAAGGTGACAACCAGCTCTTCCCATGTCCCATAACCATGAGACAAGAATGAGGCTTGGAGCAACCTGGTCTAGTGGAAGGTGTCCCTGCCCACGGCAAGGGGGTTGGAACTGGATGGTCTTTAGGGTCCCTTCCAACCCAAACCATTCCGTGATTCTATGAAAGTCTGGAGAGTGTGACTGATGAATGGATTCAAAGGGAAGGAAAAAGGTGATGGAGCTCACCTCCAAATGGTAGGTATTAGAGAAGAATAGGTTTATTTAAGGAGACGCAAACATAATGATGATTGAAAAAGAACACTTAGCTGTCTAACTTGCTCCTACACCACGATGAAATCTTTCATCTCATTAGAACATTAACACTGGTCCCTAAAATTTGCAAAAATATATATGCAGGTCAAAATAACAAAATGATTCGGCAATTATAAATTCCATTTCCCATTCAAAAGACACAGTTCCAATCATTTCCTAGATATCTGTGGGTGCTTCCTAAAATTTGTATAAATTATGAGCAGTGGTAATGTTCCTTCCCCGAGACGTGGGTTTCTTTTAACAAGAAAATTACTATAGTAATTACAATTATATATCTTCCTTATTAAACTATATATCATTTTTGCAACAAAGACTCTTTTTCGTTTTAAGATATAGATATTATCATGGAAACTAAATGTCTTTGTGTAACACAGGAAATCTAATAATTCAATCAGTTTTCCTCATCTTTTTATGATTTCTAATGTCTCCAGAAAAAGGCCTTCCCCTACACCTCATGAAAGGGTATAAGAACTGGGACTCACTCAACATACTGTGATATTAAAATCAGAAGAGAAAGGAGTTCCACGTGTATTATTTTCAAAGGCAGTGAATATACTATCAAGGAAAAAGGTTATGTTAGTAACGTTTTGAAGTTTTAAATGATTTATATGGTACCTGCAAAGGCACACAGCACTGAATTTATATATTTTAAATGGCAGATAAATGCTCATCTGAAATTATTTTGAAAAATTCTTCTCAAATATTGAAAAGTAGAGACATGACAAGAGGTGGAGCACAAATTGTGCAAATCAGATCACTCATTTTACTGACTTCATCTACTGTGGTAACTACCACTGTCTTGGAGGACATTTCCCACGTGTTCATTAATAAGTACCTGGAAATCGAATACGCTTTTCCCAAACTGGACTCTCTCCTTTGTATAGGGAATCGTATGGTCAAAACACCCTTGTGCCAGTCCTAACATCTGTAAGAAATAAGACATATTGAGGTGAGTTAGGACAAAAAGACCCACCAAACACTGAGGAATAAACCTATTCCACACTATTCCATTCCTGAAAGAAAATTTCTTACTAAAGGCAAAATATTTGTGAAAACACTATCACTGATTTTTGAACAAAAGTTACGGGTGAAATGTGGTTGCACATTTGTGTTTCTGGCAAATTCTTAATTACATGGGAAAATTACGTTAAACTAAAGATCTACAGATCTACACTACACTGTTAAAGGAAAAATAATCTGAATGAACATTCAAAGTTATTTTCATAATAAAAATAATTTCGCACTTGAAAAGACACTAGACTGTCAGAATTAGCCATTTATTCCAGAAGTTAGAAACTTATATAGATAGAACAAGCATAGCAACCTCAGCACCTGTAAGAATATATGCAGCTACCTTGCACTAAAACTACCTGAAACTGTTTTCACAGCCACAGTTACATTTTACAAGATGTTCATTAGCGTTTAAACCTATTAGCACTGCAAAACTGAATTCAATACTACAGGGCTTTTAGAACTGCTGTTCGTGTCCATGCAAGTACATTTGGCTTCATCTGAAGGTGTCAAGAAAGTACTAACTAAGATATAACAACTACCTGACCTTAACTTTTAATTAGGTTGTAAGTGTAACTTGGAGTAATTAAGAGTAAAATCCAGACTTTGTATTTTACTGCCAGAACCTCTATATTATTTATATCTCTGGGAACAATGGGGCCCACAGCTCTAGTTTCTAAATACCATATCATACGAAGTTGAATCACAGATAATCTTTAAAAATGATGGAAAAGCCAACCCATTTGGCAGCACAGCATACTGCTGTGTGGAGTCTAAACTTCATGAGGACTTCTAGTTTGTTTGCAAACTAGGGCAAAAGACAAGGGAGATTGGTAGCACAGACATACAAAACCCTATACAGCACAACTACATCCACGACAAAACAGAAACAAAAGATTACTTTCAGAAGTAAATTAAAAATATAAAAACTTGTCATAAATCATTGTATTATACCGCTGAACCTGATTTCCACTGAAATCAGCAGCAATCTGCAATCCAAATTGAGTTTACAGTAGAACACAGCGTTTTGAAGTAACTCCAAGGTCAGCAGATATTTTCCCCTAAGATGCCCTCAGGTGCAATTCAAACACCACAATGAACGAGGACACTGCTACTATAAAAATCATACTTATTTTAAAAATAAATTGTTGGGAATATGCCAGTTAGCATAAGGCCACATTTGCCAATCCCATAAAATCACAGTTGGAAGCATTAATATTATACGTTCCAGTGTGTTACATTTTCCAAAGCTAATTTTCTTTGTAAAATAAACTTGCATAATGGAAGATAAAAATGTTGATAGCTTTAGCAGCAATAAGTTAACGACCAAAGACAAACTAATGGCCATTTAATGTTTTCTAAATCTATTGCTTATGTCACTAAAGGAGAATTTTACCATTTAGAGTTGTTTCAGTATTACACTGTAACTTAGATACAGGAATAGTGACACCTAGTGGCAATTTACTTTTTAATTCAGTATTTTCTAAATAGTTTATTCATATCAGCTTTGAATATTTTGTAAAACATCATCCAAATTCAAGGCTATATACTGGTTGTCTTTAGTCTTAAACAAAATCACCCACCTGTGCAGCAATACCTATCCTGCCGGTATTGAGCAGTCCGATGGCATACTTATAGCCTTGTCCAACCTGTCCCAGGATACTGGTCTCAGGAACCTAAAGAATAAACCCACACAATTATTCCTGTTCTGCTCCGCTTTGCAACTGGTTCAGTTCACAGGTGACTCGGTGTGTCTGTTTTATTTCTTGTCCCTCGTAAGTGAAGGCATAAACCAAACCAGGCATTTGACTCCTAGAATGTTCTGATGAGAACACTCTCTGATACATGTGATTATGAACTGATGAGTAAGAAAAACTGTATCAAAATTTAAGAAAACCAAGCCTGCTCAAGACTTTTGTGAAAGAACAGGGAGGAAAAAGTTAAAGTACACCAAACAATCAGTGTGTCCGAGGAAAAGAAATATTGGGAATTTAGTTAACATTCTTATGTTTTCCTTGAATGTGGTCAAGCTCCAATTATACATTAATTACGCTTCAGTAGCTAAACAACTTACAATACCTTAACATTTTCAAATGTTACTGGGCAGGTAGAAGATGCTCTGATTCCAAGCTTGTCCTCCTTCTTCCCTACATGTAGTCCCTCTGTGTTGCGATCTACTACGAAGCATGTAATTCCCCTGTATCCCTAGAACGAATTAAAAAAGTAATCAAGACATGGGTTTTTGTATTAACATCACCAAATGGTGGTCTAAATATCTAATTCCAATAATGGAATTTCACATCTGCTTAATACTATAGTACTACATAAAACACTGAGCAGCACTGACTTTAGATCTCCTACTTGAATACTTCAAAGTAAATTTCTGACCTTCAGAAAACAATATATTATGTATTTTTAAAATGTTATACTAATACAGAAACAACTCCAGATTATACAGCAACGCGCAGCAGTTGACCAATATAGAAACTGGCTTATCAAATATATTTTCATCATATGTAGTACTCAAATCACCCACCAGCTTATGAAGAAATGATAAAAATTCAGAAAGCAACACGACATTCAACTGTTCGACATAATGAAAAGATACCCCCCCCTTCTTATTTAGTCAAATCCTGAAAATGAAATATCTTCAAGTTAACTTTTTAAGAAAGAGACACTAGAATAGGTTAAAAAATACAGAAAAGTTTTAAGAATTTAGTTTTGTATTTGACTATTACTCAACTCCATTGGTCTAGTACATTTTATAAAGTCTGCAGTTGACTCTTCTGCATCTACTGCCTATATCCAAATGGGTGACAAAACTTGAAACAGGCATATTCAGCTATGGTATTTTACCTGAACATACTTCACTATAGTATACTTCTTCGTTTTCCAGTGCATGTAGCCTAAGCTCTATTTTGCCTTTTAATAACAACTTGTTAAGTCACAGAGTTGGAAGTACTTAAGACTATCTGTTCCACTACTCAGAATAACACCACTGCATCCTGTGCTCTTCATCTAAGCATTTCTGACTCTGGCACTTTTACTTCCCCTAGTGGGAGGAATTTATTAAATTGCTCAGCAAGTTCTCATTTTTTGTTGGGAAATATTTCTAAAGGTTTGCTGTTAGCTAGAAAAAAGCATGAAGAATATTAACCTTTAACATCAGATTGTTAATGTAAAATCCATAGTTTTGTATCTTGTCAGCTGTCACTGAAATGCAACTATTCTGTAGCAACTTACCAAGGACGGATCTGTATTTGCCATCACAAAGAAAACTCCTGCGTGTTCCGCTAAACTGATCCACATCTTTGAGCCATTGATAATATAGTAGTCTCCTTTCTTTTCAGCCCGAGTCTTCAAGGAAAAAGCATCACTGCCGGATCCAGCCTCCGAAAGACAGAAGCTGCCTATCTGTCAGTTGAAGGGAAAAATTCACTTTAATTTTTACTGAACGTGTAGGCACAACATATAACAAAATCTGCAATGAAAATAGCTATAAACAAGCACAAGTCTCTTAAATTCAAACATTTTAACCTATTGCATCCAAGTAACCAAGTTTCAGATATGGAGATTAAGAATACAAACACCATGTAATCACACGTCTCAAAGTCAACTGCTTTAAGTTCTTTCCCACAGCAAATTAAATTTTAATGAAACTAATAAGCACCTTTCCACTTGCACCTCTCAGGTACTGATGGAAGGACATATCTGTATCATCACAGACCTCAGCTCTAACCAGTGTTTTAAAGTTCACACACAAAGATATATTCCAATGCTGCAGTCACACATTTAGTCAGTGAAAAGAAAAAAACAACCTACTGACATTACTTAAGCATTACAAACTACGTTATAGTTCACTTCGTAAAGGGAGTTTGACTCACTGTATCTTTAGCCACTCTGGGCAAGTAAGTTCTCTTTTGTTCTTCTGTTCCATAGATGGTAAACAACTTATTTGTTAGTGTGTTTTGGAGTTCGCACAGAAGAGACACAGCTGGATCAACTTTGGCCAATTCTTCTACCACCAATATGGTTGAAAAAAACGAAGCTCCAGTTCCTCCATATTCTTCCCCAAGCTCGATACTCATCAGCTGAAATGTACAAGATGCAAATACATCAATGTTAGTGCCTGTCAACAACTTGTGGCTCCAAGCTGAAACTTCAGAGATTAAAATATAACCCATGAAATGTAAGTATTTCCAGATCCTTCCCCAGAGACCTGTCGTCCTTCAACACCTTTAACAAACTAACAATTCTTCACAGAAGCTGACAGTCAGTTCAGAAGTAACTAACGTGTGCAATAGGCAGGCCAATCATCACCCTCATCTGATTACGTTTTCCAGAACAATCGCAATCTCAACAGAAGTCTAATAGTTGTTGTCATTGTATAAAATGACATTCTAAACAGACAAACTTTACGTTTGATAGCAGGAAAGGCTAAAATTGAATCCAGGAATGAAAAGCAGGATATCTGCAACACAAGCCCTCGTAGTTACCCAGTAAGGACACAGCAGACTTCTGATACCCTTTTCCAGCAATACTTAGCAGAGTTGTGGCAGTTCTGGAATTCTACACAATTATACTTCTCAAATTAAAACAAAAAAGAGCAGGGGGAAGAGAAGGAACTCAAAGATAGGATGAAGGATGTGGTATAGGGGAGAGAGAGATGGAAAGAACATTACAGTACAAGATGCAGAGTGACAATGCAGTAAAAAGGAAGAGAAAGTTGCCTTGCTGTTGATAAATCCAACATTTGTAATGATTCACTAGTTCATTTGAATTACATCCCTCGATCTTTTAATCTAAAAATCTGAAAAGTGCACAGCTAGAGATCCATAAAATGTCACTTTCTGTATAAAAGATTAAGTAAAAGTGTGCAGACCCCTTGTTCAAACAATCCCTGTATTACAGAGTCTTCCATTTTCGAATTCTCATCCATTTTTTGCACCAAAGGTGCAACTCGTTCCTGAGCAAATTTTGTCACTGTAACGAAGAGAAGAAAGAAAGCATATAAGTATTCCAACACTCTCCCTAAGATCCATACAACAGTAACGTGCTACTTCTGACAGGTTATGCATGTATTCCCTGACTCTCCCAGGCAAGTCCATAAAAGGACAAAAAGTTGCCCAAGGGAAACAAGGTGATGTGCCACAAGGCTCAACTGTAACTGCTTTCTGACCTCAGCTACAACCCTCTAAAGCGAAACACGTACTTTCTATAAATTCAGAAACTTTGAAAGCATCTCAGCAACACCTACGTAACACTGGTTGACCACAAAGGAATAGAAAATATTTCAAATATATCCCTTGTTTGGTTAGCTGTACTGTATTTCATTATAAATTAAACCTGCTGCTTGGGAGGATGGTCTCAGGCTGTCATGCGTGTTACTCTGAGTGCACAAAATCCAGCAGGACTGTTTCTGGCCGTGCATAAGCTTGCTCCCAGATATGCAGGTCCTTTCCCCTTTGCTTTGAGGATCCCTTCTGAAACACTGTCTTCGCCATGCAGGCCTGGCTGCACTGCAGGCACATCACATCCGTCACCACTCTGGGTATACCTGGAATCCCTGAAAACCAGTCTGTAGCTGAACTGAACACTTCAGAAAGGGCACGAGTCAATGCCAGGCAACTTCGCTTCGGCGACAGCATCAGTTGTGAACAGTGAATATTTATTTATGCGGAGCGAACTGCGCTGTGGTATGTGGGACTGTGCTAGGGTAACACGGAAAAAGAACATAATGTTTCTCTCTTGTGAACTAAAGCAGTTGTAAAATTAAGCACAATCCCCCACAACAATCTCAACATTTAACTAGAATTCAAGAATGAAAAGAAATTTTTAAGCTACAATTTCCCTTCTAGTTAGCCATTTCTGAATTTTAACTACACAGATAATAGGTACCCATATTTTTCAGCATCGATTCCTCTTCGGTGAATGTTTGAAGCGGAGCACAGACAACTCCATCACTGGCTAGATTTGGCATGAGTTCTGATTTGGAGGATCTAAAGACACACGGAGAAGCCCTCCAAGGAGCCAAGCAGGCTGGCATATTTCTTTTCAGCTGTTGACAGTAAATACAGAACATGCAAACAGTTAATACAATTTGCATTTGTGGTTACATTCAGTAAATGATTAGGAAGTGTAACTTACATTAAATGTCTAGGTTGGAAGTTTTTGAGAAGATATAGCCTCCCCCCCTGCAGTGTGCTAAAAGAAAATGTCCTTTAATTACTCTTAACTCCAAACAGGTGTCCTTCTGGAAGTTTGCTAACACCATGTTAAGTCTACAAAGTATGCACAAACATTAATATTAGTAAATTTTGGTGTTTACAGCAAATAAGCCCTGCTGACAGTATTTATTTTTAAAGATGATTTTGCAAGTCTGCTGCAACATTCATAATAGTAAAGGTATATTTCGACAGAATTAATATCTTCATTGACAAATATGTTAAGAGTAAATCATAGAATCACGGACTGGTTTGGGTTGGAAGGGACCTTAAAGATCATCTAGTTCCAACCCCCCTGCCATGGGCAGGGACACCTTCCACTAGACCAGGTTGCTCCAAGCCTCATCCAGCCTGGCGTTGGACACTTCCAGGGATGGGGCATCCACAGCTTCTCTAGGCAACCTGTTCCAGGGCCTCCCCACCCTCTCTGGGAAGAACTTCTTCCTGCTATCTAATCTAAACCTCCCTGCTTTCACTGTAAACCCGTTACCCCTTGTCCTGTCACTACAGGCCCTTGTAAACAGTTCCCCCAGCTTCCTTGTAGGCCCCAATGGAAATAGACAGACCAATGTTATCTACAGAAGACCTGCCAGCTTTAATTATACACTTAGTTTCCCCCCAGGTTTTCTTGGGACCAGCAACTCCTGTTTCTAAAGCAATCTGACAGCACTTCATCCGGATTATTGGCATTTTGCTGTGCAAGGGTGTAACTTTTAACAGCACTGCGGATTTTTGTATTCAAGTTGAGCTCTTATCCAACACTTAATGATTTTTCAGAACAAGCACAGATTTCATAGACAAAACCCTGGCATTTGAATGCCTCTGTAGAGTTAACTTCTATATAGTTAGTTTAAATCCTACAGTCAGTATGTTGACAGTAGCATATAACTAATAATTAATGTGTCTGATTTGGCTGATTTATTTAAAAAGTACAGGAAGGAACTAAAGTTGAGCAATTTACGCTTAACTTCTCCCCATCTGACCATGACATACAACAATTTCAAATTATATCAAGAAGCATTAGTGACCCAACAAGAGAGCAGAGGTATTACAGAGCATTTTACTATCAGGGGAACAGTGTTAAGGCTATGTGGCAAAAGTCACAGAAATGAGCAGGAGAGTGGCTTTTGGAAACCAGCTACGCCTAGTGGGTGGGTGGACATGGTAATTAGTTTTGTACCTTGAAGAACTCTGAATTACTGTTCAAATAGTTACTCACACAGGTAACAGGAGGCTTTAGAAAGGGATGTGTTTGCTTTGGAACTTAATATACTTTGTAACCACAGAATAATTTCTTATGATTTGAAAAAATCAAAAGCAGAATGAACATGATCTGGCTCAAAAAAGTAACGGGCTAACAGGAGCTAAACTGCTGCAAAATGTGTTTCTGAAAAGCAGTATTCAAAAAAGAAACACTGTTCAAGTGACCAATCTCAAAAGAGGCAAGACAGAAAACCGGCTTTGGTTTCATAGCTCCCCTGACCCAACTCACTCTGTGGCTAACGTCTATGGGTCAGATCTTTGCTACAGATTTCTGTCTCTTTTGCTTTGTAAAGTCCGGAGATACTCACGTCTTATCAAGACAACTGCTGACACAAACCCCAGTAGAGACACAGCTCTCCCATAAAAATAGTGTATAGCTGAGCATATGCCTGCCAACATCCATTTTTGCCAGCATGCGTTCTTAACCCGCAGCGAGCAGACCGACTGACAGTGCCGTAACCAGACTGCCATTCAGCTCACAGAACGCAGAACAATTTCACAACGCACACTGTGATAGCCACATTCCTCAAAAAACAGCAGAAACGTTGGGGTCAGGAAGTAAAAATTCCTTTGATCCTTCTAATAATTTACTCTTTCATGTTGGCTTTCAACACTTGTCATCTCAAATGGCTGAAGAACTGATGTGAAACAGATCTATGGACTCTTTTAGTCCTAAAATCAAGATGCATAATCTGTTATGGTAAGGAAACTCTGACTTCAGCACAACCAGTCATGCATGACAAGAAAACCCCAAAACAGTAAGAAGTGGTAATACAAAAACCAAGTATTGCTATAAACATTCAATGTTCATTCACATTCAACACCCCTGGTCCCATGAAACAAATACTGAGCAGTGGGGCTGATTCATGAATACAAAGTTTGGATGATGGCTGCAACATTTTCATATGAAGACTAAGCTACTGGAGTCATTGCAGGTCTTCACCGAAAAACAAACGAAGAGTTGCTTTAGTAGAGATAAAAATCCAAGGCAACGATGTTCTGGAAGCTGTCAGTCAGGAATGGATTATTTGCAGAACATCCAGCTATGGTAGGGTCACTCGACACCCAGACATGCAGACATCCACCCGTGTAAGTGTATGTTCTTAGCAAGGTCTGAGGAAGAAGAACCCAAGTGTACACACACATACACACACATACTGATCACTGTATGCTTCCTGAGCAGTTATAGGATTACAAATCACACATACATCCCGCTTCTTCCACTACTTTACTTCCAAGTGCAAAGAAAAGAGCATTTTTCTTTCACTTGACAGTGGCAGAGAAGTGCCCTACCGCCGCAGGAGAAGGAGAGGTAACCTTGAGCTCACCTATGCAGACACGGTTCGATAAACACCCGTTTGATACCCGACTGCCACAGCGCTACGGGAATATTCAAAACAAGGTTACCTTGAGAAGTCTTAAAACCAGAAGAACAGCCCCAAGAGGACAGGCCCTACACCGGCAGCACTCACACCGAGCGGCAACCCACGGGTACGCCAGAGCAACAGCACAGGGCAGAAACGATGTCTTATTTCAACACTCAGATTTAAAGAATAAAATAATCAGCTTACCGCATTATTGTTTACATTTTTATTCTTAGAAGTCATGCAGTATTGCTAACTTTCAGAGAGTTATCTGAAGTGCATGTATGTTACTCAAAGGCACCGATACTGCTTTCCCTGCTTATTTTTTTCCCTCTTTTTCTCTAGGTAATATAATGATTTATGCTGCTATGAGATTTAAACTGCTTGCCCCATATGTATTTGAAAACTGGTTTCTAGAGTTGCTGATAAACAGAAAAATCAATGTTATCTCAATTCCTACCTCCACCTCAGCTCTTTAAAGGTCAGTTCTTTCCGTTTCCTTCTGTTTTACAATCTAAAATGAGATTTAAATGCCGGCGAACCTGGAAGCAGCATTAAGATATAAATAAGAAAGGCCAAACCAATGTATTTTCCTAAGCTCACTCTGCTCTCCTTGACGACCTGTATCTGCCCCAGCTGCTTCCAGACAGCTCCGGCTCCCCCAGCAGCCAAGCTCCATCACAGGTTTGTCTGCCCTCAGGTATGGGGTGGGTTTCTCTTTATTTTAGGTGTGACAACACACCCACAAGCTGCCATGAGAAGGCCCCAGGCCAGCACATCTCGCTCTGCACAATAAGAGTTTCTCTGCTTCTTCTGCCTTTTAATTACTCCCACAACGCCACGAGCCGCCCGTTGAGGTTAGAGACGTTGGGGCGCCTCTGCCAGAACCCGGCTGTGTCCCCGATGGCCTGTCAGCCCCGGGCAGCTCCAGCTACACCCCGTTTCACAAGGCCCGCAGGAACTCCTCTGAGCAAGAGGCCACCCCGTGCCACCCCCCTGCAGAAATCCCCGCGGGACTGGGGGAGCAGGGCTTCCCGC
>NW_010270062.1:6149-11645 GCF_000690775.1 Eurypyga helias | reverse complement strand
AAGGAGAGGGAAAAAAAAAAAAAGATTTGGTCTACCCAAAACTCTCCATGCGCTCCAGACCCTACTAGTGGTATTCCCCAAGTTCCTCTGGTCGCGCTGGCCTCTGCCTCCAAGCCCCTGCAGCAACAGTGTTCTCGGTCCTTTCACCAGGCACCTACCCTGTCATTGCTGCAAAACTTCATTGTCTTGACGCTTCAAGCATTTTTCAGGCAGCAAAATGTGTTTGTTTTTTTTGTTTTTTTTTTGTTTTTTTTTTTTTTTTTTTTTTGCCACGTAACCTACAGTCTACCTTGAGTAGGTACGCTTGGATTTCTACCAGGTGCAAAATCCACATGGTGGCTGGGAGGATGCTGGCTCCTCTCCCTCTCCCTCTCCTTTTCTTAAGTCAATTAGGCTTTTTCTCTGGTTTGTTTTTATCTCGGTTGGTTTGTTTGTTTGTTTTCTACTTACTGGTTGGATGGCATCCAGGCAGTTGTAAACCGTAATGTCTTTCTGGATTGTGGATGGTAAGATTTATATATTTATTTTTTAATCTCTTCAGCAAATATTAGTGTCGTCTGTAACAAATGCTATCTGAACAAGAGAAAATGATTAGTTTATATCCGCATGCACTACCACTAATTTCTTCCCAGTAGGCAAAACAAGTGTACCAGTCCATACCTTAACAAATAAGTTATCTTTAAATAATTTTGGAACACATACTCAACACCATACCAGGCAGAAAATACACAGCCTGATTTTCATTCACACAAAAGCCAATTTATAATGCTCGGGAAGCCTTGCAAGGCCTAAAGCAGAAGTCTGCACCCACTTAAAGCTTCCTTTCCACCCTGGAGTTGTGTAACCGGATAGTTGTTCGGGACTTGAACCAAGTACGTGTGCCACACCTAAGACCTTATTTAGGGCAAAACTATGTAGATTGCATGTTTGCATAAAAATGCATGTATTTTCTTTTGTGGCAGTGATTTTCCTACGTTTGCGGACCTTCATGTTGAGTCTCAGAGAGCATGCTGACAGTGAGCTATAAAGAGACCTTGTGATTTATTCCCTTGCAGTGGTCTCGACATTTTGTCCTCTTTTCCTTCGGCTGTTTGCATAGATCTAAGCTGTTATTAATACAGAAGCCATCAGAATACAAAAACACACCCTACTGCTGTAAAGTGTCATTGTTGAAGCTGAAATTGAAATTTTCGGTGTTTCATATGTTTTACATGGAATGCTATGGTGTAGAAAGGAAATGCCTAAACTCTGGAGAGACTCTTAGTCCTAGAACCTGCATCCCTCGATGACACTAACGTGTCATCCCTGACTGTTTAGTTAAAATTAGCTAAATGGTAAAGAATCGTTTGGTGTAATTAGGTGAACTCATACATGCCTATCCAGAGACTTATTTCTGTAGGTAAGTGTGTAAAAATCATTACCTTAAGGGCTTTTTTTCATATCTAATCTTCGTGATTCTTGGATTCTATATTCAAATGGACACAATGAAAGAAAGGGATTCACTGCATGAAAGGGACAAATGCAGTCTCTGCTGCAGGATCAGAATGTCTCAGCTGGACTCCCTAGTGAAATGGGAATAAATCTTTTTCTAGTGGAAATGCTGAAGTCCAGAGCATGTGTCTACCACCCTGCCATCTCTGAGAAGCAAATACACATACTTGACTGGTAGTGGAGTTTGAATTCCTCCTTGTTCTTCCAAGCTATGTTTGGGGAGCTTTTCAGAAAAAGGAGGGTTAAATCCCAGGAAAGAAGATGCCAATTCCATTGGTGCTAAAATTACAGGGACTGTAAGTCACGGATAAAGCATCTTTAAAGAGTAAAGTAGAGAAAGGTCAGAAACCTGACAGTATTTATTGAAGTAAAGCTTAAAACAGGAGAAATGTAAGAAAAACTTGAAGATGAAATTGCAATCTTTATTTTTGTAAAGTGTTTGTTGGTGTGAACTCCTTTGTCTTCTTTAGCTTTCCTTTCCTTCAAGCACAAAGGATGTAGTTCGTTATCAGATTTTAGAAACAATGAGGAAGAAGGATGAGAAGCACGGTCTCCATAAGACCTTTGGGACTTACTCATGGAAGCCTTGGAGACTTCCAGAGTCAGTTCAAGAGAGGAAGGCAGCAAAAATCCATCACAGGAGAGATGGACACGCCCATTCCTGAATGTGGGCGATAGAATGGACACCATTCCATGAGAAAGCAACATTTACTGTATCCTGGGGTAGAGAATGTATGTATGAGGATGCCTTCTCAGTCTCTTGAATTACATGCAAAATTTAATTATGACTGGCTGATCTTTTATGCACTGCTTCAGAAAAGGGAGATTTCAGTGCCTCTGACCTAGTATAAGCAGCAGATCAAGGGATGCAGGTTCTGGGATTAAGACTCTCTCCAGCATTTAGGGATTGCCTTTCTTCACCATAGTACTCCATGTAAAACATAGGAAACACTGAAAATAGCAGAATCTTTGTTGGCATTAGTCCTCTGTTGCACTTGCACATTTAAGGTTATTTTCCAATATCACTTTTTCTCCCTCTTTCCTTCTTTGTCTTCTGACTTTTCATTTTTTCCTCATTTATTGCCTGCTCCTCTCCATTCTCGTTCCACATACACAGTTCCTAGTCTCAGTGCACTGATCAGTTGTTGTCAGAACTCGCTTCCATCCTTGTTATCTCATCTTAGACCATCCACTGTACTTACAAAGTGGATGTAAGTGGATCTGTGGCAGACCCATTAGTGAAACTTGGGTGTCTCCTTAAGACCCAAGCTAGTTTTCAAGTGCAAACTCAGTGTTTCCTCTTTCTTCTGCTCCCTCACCTGAAACTAAAAGCCCAAGCAAGGGTTACAGATTTGGTCCTGGTCTTTTCTTGATGTTTTTTTTTTTTTTTTTTTTGGTGGTTGGTTTTTTTTAAGTGTCAGCAAAATTTCAAGGCACTGCCATGTATGCCATTGTGGAAGACTGATAATCTCTAAGTTACACAGAGCCTTCATGATAAACAACCAAGGAATGGCAGCTCAGGGTAAAAGTAGCCTTTTCCCGGGTGTATTAGGAGCTGGGTGGTCTTTAACTCAGAGCTGGGTCAGGGGATATTTGGGATGAAATTTTTTCATAAAGACTCATTGAGGGATTAGCTGGTATATAATGATAAAAAGTAGGGCAGGAAGGGATCTTCAGAGATCATCTCCTTGGCTCAAGCCAAGATCAGTTTATAATTAAACTACCTCTGAAAGATGTTTATCTCATTTGCTTTTAAGAGGCTCCAACAATAGAGATTCCATAAGTCCTTTAAAGAGTCCGATGCTTAACTATTCTTTCCTTAGAAATTGGCCCTAATGTCTAACCTGACCTGCACTGTAATTTTAGCCCTTTGCTCCTTATCCAGTGCTTCTGTCTCTTCTTGTAGCAACCTCTTGCCAATTTGAAATCTGATATTACGTTGCCTCTGATTACTCTTCTCCAGGCTATTTTTCACATCTTCCTTGTGCAGACCTCAAGGGGGTTTTCTGCTGTGTGTATGTGTTTGGTGGGGGAAAATCTATTTTGCAACTACCCTGGCTGATGTAAAATAGAATGACAGTAGGGGATAAAGAAGATGAGGAAAAATCCCGACCCTTCAGTGGGTCCACATCTTTCCTGAATTGCAGTGCTTGCTATCAGACACATTCCTTTAAATGAGATCTCACCAGTACTAACTGGAGTCAACAGATGACTTCATGAGTGAGATATAAAGCTCCTTTTCACATACTCCAGTGAAATATTTTATTTTTCCACAGCTGGGAAAACTGTTGACTGATTTCACTATAACGTAAGAGGATTTTTTTTTAATCGTTTTATAGTAGAGTAAGACAGTCATAATTTATTTTGCATTCTTTCCTCTGCAACTTTTCTAACAATTCCGGCAATAAGGCTTATAGTGACAGCTGAAATGAGGAGGTTCCATGCTGCTTGCAGAATGCGCTCCTGCATGTGCACACAGCAGGGAAACATGAAATTACTTTAAACCTGGTACAGGGAGTTTGTGAGTTGTTAGCAGGCAATGAAGCTCTTTCGGTTTGAAAAGTGGGTAGAATTTTTCTAGGCATTGCCTCAGCAGGTGGGAAAAGGGAAACCTTTTTAAAGAAGGAATGTCTTTTAAAACATTATCACCTTTTTCTAATAGTCATCCTGCTCTTCTCTGTTCCCCTGCATGATCCCAGCATGCTCTTCTGCTCTTTGACATAATTTCCTCCTTCCATGGAGTGGTAATTTTAAAAGCATCCTTCCTGTGAAGTCTTCCTTCAGAGAAACCCAGGATTACAAGCGGGCCACGGTTTCCTTGCAGTGTAGCCCTGGGGCTCATTCTAGAGCCTCAACTTCTCTCAGCATCTGTGAAATTATCTGTGACTTTATGATGTGGCAGTTGCATGGAAAAAATGGCTAAAGACAAGTGTGGCTGCTACGCTTGAAATATGCCTTCCATGCCCAGCAGTGCGGTTTGATTTTTAGTATTTTATAGATACTTTTTATACATACATGCATGTAAACACACAGACATATATGTATGAGTAGGTGTACACTTGAAAGTGCAGTGTTTAGTGAGGTCTCCTCATTTTGCTATCAGATCAGCATGAGAAAATGAATGCTGTACTATATTCAGGCTTCATTCCATCACCAATATATACATTGATATATATCATCCATGTAATTTCTCTGGACGGAAAATCCTCTGAACTCCTACGTGTCATGCTATCGGGAATCACGCTACAAGATCCCCAACTGGGAAACAGGTTTTAGCACCTTGAGGAGCTGGAGTGGTTGCACCTGCCTCGTGAAACAGCAGCCAGATGCTGCTCTCTGAGCATAATGAGTTTTTCTGTCAAGCTAAAAAAATAGTCAGAATATGAAACAAACATTGTATTTTAAAAAGAAGTGTGTGTCCCCCGCCCCCCCTCACATAACCCCTTCAGTGCGACCTGCTGCATGCTTCTCAAGAAGTGGGCCAGGCTGGGGATTTTTCTTGGCTATAGATGATGCTTGTGGTTTGAATTCTCTGCTAAAATCAAAAGCAAATAGGATTTTTCTAATGTTAGGGTGGGCAGACCAGCCCACGTCCTGTGTGAAAGTGAATGGGGCTTTGGGGGAGAGAGGGAGTGTCGCAAGGGGTGTGGAGAGATGGGTTGGCAGGAGGTCAGGGATGGTCCCAGGCTGACGTGGAGGACAGTCTGTGGTGCTCCAGGGGACACTCACAGGGGAGTGAGACCACCTACAGTACCCCACATCGCTCACGAAGAGAGGCGGGACCAGCCCACGTCCTGTGTGAAAGTGAATGGGGCTTTGGGGGAGAGAGGGAGTGTCGCAAGGGGTGTGGAGAGATGGGTTGGCAGGAGGTCAGGGATGGTCCCAGGCTGACGTGGAGGACAGTCTGTGGTGCTCCAGGGGACACTCACAGGGGAGTGAGACCACCTACAGTACCCCACATCGCTCACGAAGAGAGGCGGTGGAGGCAAATGCAAACGGGAGAGC
>NW_010270062.1:0-6117 GCF_000690775.1 Eurypyga helias | reverse complement strand
TGGGTTGGATCTGCAGGGGCAGGATGCTCATCAGGAGCAATACAAAGCTGCGGCGGATGCATCGGCAATTTGTACTTGAAACACAGGCCTGGTTGTTCTGACTTTGCATGCCTGTCAAAGCGCTTCCTGATGTGGAATCACGCAACATTTACAAGTCAGGTGTGATCCAAGCTCGGCACAGATCGGTGGTTTAATTGGAATTAACAGCGACTGGACAAAGCAGCCTTAGCAAGAAATAACTATGCCCTGGCCAACCTGTTTTCTGCCCAACCGCACAATCCGGGTTTGGCCTGCTTGTCGAGATGAAGGTGTGTCTGGAAACAGACAAGAATGTGGTAATTCTGGGGGGGGGGAAAAAGAAATGTTGCTCTTTTTAGTGAGTATATAAACACTTGGCTTGGCCTGCTCGTCGAGATGAAAGTGTGTCTGGAAACAGAGAAGAATGTGGTAATTCTGGGGGGGGGGAAAAAGAAATGTTGCTCTTTTTAGTGAGTATATAAACAACCCCAAGTATTGGGCTTTTTTTCACCCCAAGTATTGGGCTTTTTTTCACCCCAAGTATTGGGCTTTTTTTCACCTGTGCAGAAGTAAATAGGCTGCTTTAGACAGTAGAGGGCACTGTGACCTCATAAATAAGCCCCAAAGCGGGCCATGGCTGTAGCTATTGGCCAGCACAACCGATGGGACACAGGCAAGCGGATTACCCCAGCTGAAAGGGACACTGTTCATGGTGCTTCGAGAGACTAGAGCGGTGATCTGAAAAAGGGGAGGGCGGACAGAACGGTAGATAGTGTACAGCCATGATGCCTACAAATGGATTATAGTTCCACAGGGAAAATTGAAAGAAAGGGATGAATTCCATCGAGTTGTTTGACGCCGTGGGACATCTGAATGTTTTGGGAACACGGTCTTGAAAGCCTGATTTGGGTGCTGTTATTAGCAAGGTTTCAGAATGCATAATGAAAGCACACAAATTCTCAGGATCATGATTTGAGACAGATTATCAGAAAGTTTAAAAGAAGAGGACAGAGATGAGGAAGACATAAACTGCTGCTGTTAGACACCAGCAAGGACTCGCATAGGGGATTCTTAAAATTTTTGTGTGTAAAATTTGTATTACAGTTTTGGTATAAATTAAAGGGCTTGTAGCCTCATCATCTTCTTTTCCCCTCTTGATGAAGTGTCTGGCAAAAAGACCAGATTTGGCAAGAAAAGATGCTGTGCAGCCCTTGAAGGACCATGTTAGTCACTTCAGTCTGTCACAAAGAATTCACCTTTTCTCAGTCATATACAGGAAGCAAACAACATTCCCAAGACATGGCTTTGTTTGTCATTTACGGGGTGTTTGATGCATAGGATCATCTTGCCTTCGTTCCGGTTTGCTGTTCTGCTCAGTTTGCCAAAAGTACTTTCTGTTGCTGTGTGCAGGTAATTAATCTGCCTCTTCTCTACCTTCATTAATCAGGGCAGTAAAGGGCACACTAAAATCCCCACTGAAATGAATAGCTGGGCAAGTACAGGGTGGAACAGAAATAAACTTGCTAACATCTGAACAGGCAAACTTAGACCCTGCTGCCATTTCTGATACAGCTGTCTCTTAAGTATTTAAAAGTGGTCCACAAGCTTCTCTCACTCTCTTGCCAAAGTATATTTGCCAGTAAATCTCTAAGAGGGTAGGTTTACTGACTTTGATACGGTAACATATTTCAAGAGCCCTACTGTTTCTCACATCTGGCTGTTCTGCCAGTTGTTAACTGAAAAGTTACTCTGTGAGCACTTCCAGATGATTGCTTTTCTCATGTTTCTGTTCTAAGTCCATTGCTGGCCTGCCCGTATTTCCACCATAAATAGGGTCCATATTCTCAATCTCATACAGAAAGCATATGTTATGAAATATAGTAATAGCTCAGCCCATGTTCATATGATCCTGTTGCTGTCACTTCGCTTCTGCTTGTCAGTGCAAGCTGTTTCCTTCGTCTTCTCTGATGCATCTTTTGGCAACAGCTATTTAGAGACACACCAGATAAACACTGATTCCGCAAAAACTGAAGCAAAACCCTGGTGGCTAGTAAGTCAGGTCAGGGTAGGCTGGATCCACCACTTCTGCTTGTGATCGTGGGTTCTGTGGTCCTCAGATGTCTTGCTCTGTAATTTGCTCCTCCAAATAGAAGCATAATGAGATGCAGTGGCTGTGGCTGTGAATCATGGCATCTATGCCAAATTAGCGTGACTACTTGCTGTGGCTAAATGCCACACAGTGAGAATGTGGAGCGTACAGCAAGAGATCTTAATTTTGAAAGCTGTAAGGAGATTATGTCATGCAGAGGAGTTAAAAGTCCTCAGATCGGTGAAGAATTACAGCAACATTCCAGGCCCCAGTTGGGAGGAGATGATCACACTCCATGTTATAAGAACAGGCATTGGCAAATCTCCCAGATCAGCTGCTCAATAGGGCAGGTGGGTGGCTGTGCTCCTTTGGCTCCTCTGTCTGCAGCAACGAAGGAAGGGTAACTGGAGATAGGTTAGAACTGTGAGGTTCCCAGTGTAGCTTAATTTTTTTCTGATCTTCATAGTATTTCTTTTTTTTTTTTCTTCAACTATTTTATTTTTCAGAGGAGCAGGGAAAATGAAAGCCAAGAAATCAGAAAATGTCTGTTGGAGAGTAATTGGGTTTTCTGAGTCATTAATGTTCTTCAGTTTTATTCTGGAAGAAGACAGTTCGAGGCTTGCAATCATCTTTATAGAAACGAAGGAGGTAATTCCTGTGTCAAAAAAAGAAGGGTCTTCAGGACCCCTCGTTCTAAAAATGTGATTTTTTTATGGCCAATATAAGTAAGCTGCATAAATTGTTCTCATTTGTTTTGAGTAGAAACAAGCTTTTGCTTGTATGAGAAGTTAGCCACACAGACACAGGTCTTCCAGTTCTATACAGTTTTATATATATGTATAGTTAAAATGTGCAAGTAGATGTGCAAGTAGAAATCAAATTGCTGTGTTACTAACTCACCAAGAGTATATTTCTCCCTCTTAAGGGGAATGCTTAAAAGAGTTAACTCAAAGGGGGATATTCATATCCTGCAGAAAAAGAACTGCCCCCACAAAGCTGTTAAATAGGACAAAGTACACATTATAACTGGTTTGTCACTAAGTTCTGGTTTGGGTGGTTGTTGGGTTTTGTTTTTTTTTTCCCTGGCAGATTCTTCCATATACAAACTCCAAGGGCAATCCTGCTTCTTTACTTTTGCCTTAAGAGACTCCTTAGCCTTCTGCACTTCTATTCAGCCTTGTCTTCACAAGAAGAGGTCCCGGATATTTCTGTTCACGTGAAGTTCTTTCCTTAGGTAAGGATTTGCTCTGTGACTGAAGCTCAAGTAGGAATAATAATGAATTAAGTCAGATATGGCCATATGGCATGGAGCTCAGAATGCTCCAGCTGCCTGGCTAGTTACTGGAGGCTCTGAGCTCCACATTGCTGCAGGTACATTGCTGTCAGCACTCAAAATGGCTAGTTTAGTGCTATATTAAGTACATCTAACCAGGCAGCAGCCACACAATTGTTTGCTGAAGAGACGCACTTTACATCTTATGCCTTCATGGTGTGCTAACCTTGGAGTTAAATCAAGAAAAGGGAGCCTGAAGTTCCCAAACTTGCCACAGTGCAGTCCTGCTATTATTAAGTCTGTTGCTGAATGTGTGAAAGTGTGGGGGATCAACACAGACTTCGCAGAAGCAAAGCCCTGAGGTAGATGGCAATGGCAGCCTTGTCACAAAATCTGCAGAATTATGCTCTGAGGCAGTGCCAGTGGAACAAAGCAGAGCAGTACAAGAAACATAATTATAGGTACAAAAAGGGAGTTCTCTACGGGCACTCTTATTCAGATCACTTTGGGAGAGAGAAGGGGTTGGTATTGGCAATAAACTGCAAAGTTAAGGTCTCACGGGAGGCAAGAGGAAGAGTGAGAAAACTGGTAGCAAGAAACACAGAGGATCAGAATGGGTGGAGGAAAAGAAAGCGAGATCTGGACTACTGGGTGACAGGGTGTGCATAAACAGGGGCCTGAGGAGTGAATTCTGCTAGAGAATATATAGGAACTGCCAAGGCAATGTGTTTTACTTGCAGGGACTGATACCTGAGGACAGTGAGTTATCTCCATTGACAGTGTGTCACATCACAACCACCACCTAACTCAGCATCCTGAGGTTGCTGATATCTGGCAGAGTGATTTGGAAATATGAAGAAACAGTCCAGTGATCATGGAAAACGTGTAGTCAGACAGATAGGGAAGACCTAGCAAAACCAGGAGTGTTGTATTTCAGGATGTGCTTTGTCCTGGGACAGCAGAAAATTGTGGAGCAACATCTTGTGGATTTTGCTGTCCCTGGACAAAAGAAGTTAGGATACACTGATTAAGATGATGTCTCTCCTATGGGCTAGTATATATCCTTCAGCACTCTCAGAGTTGAGAGGAATCAAATTTACTTTCAGAGTTATGACATTTCCTCCCCCTTCCTTTTTGTTATGAATAGGAAGGTATATGCTTGCTTACTGGGATCACTCCTTTCCCTGGTATGTGCAGGATTAGTAATGAGCTACTCTGTATGAAACATGATGTTGGAAATAAACATCTTCTGGAAAAATATGCAACTCCTGTGATGATATAAACCCAAGGTTTATTTCTTACTACTTATGGCTCTTACAGATTTAAGCAAGTGTCATGTTATTTTTAGAGGTGTACTGCTATGCTGCAGCTCTTTTGAAGTACCACTGACAGTTTTCTTTAGCAATTCATAGTTACTGAATATGGGCACCTTTACATTTGAGAATGTGGTGTTCTGCCTTTGCATTCTTATAATAACTTTTAAAATCTTTAAAGTTGTGTAGTTTAGTAGTATGTGCCTTTGTAATTAGGTTTTGTGGGTGGTACCTTTTGAAATAAAATGCCCAAAATATTTTAATAAAAGAAAAAAGGCTGAAGATAATTGATCTGCCGCAGGCTGGAGCAGGCCCAGTTAATCTCAATGGTCAAGCCTTTCCACAGCAATCACCTGAACCTTGATAATCTCAATCCTTCAAGTCTGTAAGTGTTCCCCGACTGCTGGTTTGGGCAAAAATTGAAAATAGGTTAGGAGTTAAAAAATCAGCAGAACATACATATTACATGCCAGTTACATCCAGAACTCCTTAACTATCTGGAGTCTGTACATATCAATCACTCAGACAGCAATAATAGACTCCTTTTTTTACTAAACTTATGACAAGGCTGCGTGATTAAAATCAAGTATGAAAAAGAGCAGATTGTGGAACTTTTTCTCTTGGAAAGCAGGTGGCAAAATAGTACGTAGTCTTCAAATATTCAAATGGTGTTTTTTTTACGCTTGTATTGGGTCTGGCTGAGATGGAGTTAAGTTTCCCCATAGTGGCCCTCACAGTGCTGTGCTTTGGGCTGGTAGCTAGAAAGGTATTGATAACACACCAGTGTTTTGGCTACTGCTGAGCAGTGCTCACACAGCATCAAGGCTGTCTCACCAGTACACTGGGGGTGGACAGGATCTTGGGAGGGGATGCAATCAGGGACAGCTGACCCAAACTAACCAAAAGGATATTCTATACCATATAACATCAGCTCAGCAATAAAAACTAAGAGAAAGAAGGAGGAGGGGGGAGCATTTGTTATTACAACATTTGTCCTCCGGAGCAACCGCTGTGTATACTGAAAGTATACTTCCCAGGAAGTGGCTGGACATTGCCTGCTGCTGAGAAGTAGAGAATAAATCTTTTATTTTCCTTTGCTTCTGCATGTGGCCTTTGCTTTTGCTTTATTAAACTGCCTTTATCTTGACCCATGAGTTTTTTTCCACCTTATTTCCCCCCCTTCATCATTGTGCTGAGGAGGGGAATGACAGAGAGGTTTGGTGGGCATCTGACCTCTAGCCAAGGTCAACCCACCACAATCTCTTTTGACACCCAACGTGGGGCACGCGACAATGGCAGTTTTGTATTAAGTGTGCTATGGCCATAGTCGTTATTAAGCAGCAAGCTCCTGTGTGGGTCATGGAGTTTGTTGGCTGCACTGTTTATCTCTTCACAGAACCACAGAATCAGTAAGGTTGGAAAAG